>NC_068569.1:48573344-48851792 GCF_025698545.1 Gossypium raimondii | reverse complement strand
TCCACAATCTCCTTTAAACACTCCACCATTGTAAAACTGAAAGTCTCGTCCATGGCCTTCAAGTGCAACCGAGACCGGTTGATTCGCGACGGGTTTAAGCAATGCTTCTTCGTCGTTTTTGGGCACCATTTGATAGCCACTGGTGGTGGCAACTTCGTTTATCTGTGTGTCGCAAGTTTCTTATGGGTAGCTTTCTTCAGAGGTTATTCCTTGGTTTTGGCTAATGTAATCGAAAGCATTCATCATCCATCCTCCTTTGCAACCTTGGTTTCCTCCGTTTCTACTGCAATCCAACAGTTGTTGCTCAGATAATGGGATTAATTTACCAGTTTTGATTTTGATTAACCCTTCAATGGCTGCCATTGCTGAAAATGCCCAACAACATCCTGCAAAGTAGACCAACAAATAACCCTTTTCAAGTATTAGTGAATAAATAAATGCTTGGGGGAGCAGTATATATAATTATTTTAAAACTTTAATTAATTTTAGTGTTATGTATCAACTGAAAACTAACTCAGTTGTGAAATTATTGAAATTTATCACTATATTTTATTTGATGTTTATCATTACACTTTGAAAATATAAGTAATTTACCATTTAACTCATTTTTAACTTTGAAAGTAAACTAAAAATTTTATTTAATTTTGTCACTAAATTTGATTTGTTCAATATACATTTTGGTGACTTAAAACAAAATTAATAAGAAATTATTCTTTCAGATATTTTTTTAATGTTTAATAATAAGTTAATTTAAAAAATATACTTTCATTGACACAGGCCTCCAAGGCAGTGAACCATTGATCAAATTAATTTGGAGATATCTTTTTTCTAAATAAAGTGAAATTACTGTGATGGGCTAAGGCCCTACTGCAATTTTGACACTGTATTGAGATGAGCTAAGGCCCAAACTGTTACTGGTACTGAAAAGGGCTTAGGCCCAAGACTGTTCAACTGTGCACTGTGAATACTAATTGTTTGTTTGAATCTGCGGGATTACACACTGAGTTTACGTAAACTCACCCTTTTTGTTTTATGTGCACAGGTAATCCTCAGACTTGACAGGTCGGTGTAGCGGAGGACTCGACAGTGGCCACATGTAATTTTAGATTGTTTTCCATTAATATCTAGAATTTATTACTTATTTGGAGTTTTTATGTAACTTTTGGACTATGGATTGGTTGGCTATAAATTTGGGACTTTATATTGTTTTTATAGATTTTTTTTAAACTGCAACTCAACAAAATACGGTTTTTTTCTAAAAACTAAGGTTTTCATAAATAGAAATGACTTTCCCTAAATTAATTGGTTACAAAAGCTTCCGCTAAGAGATAAGTTTTAAAGCAAATCAACTGGTACTTATTTTTTTCCGAATTAAATAAAAGCTAACAAACTGTAATGGTTTTAACTCGACAATCTTGTCTTCAAATCCCATTTCATGTGACATCACTAGATTCAGCCATAACGTCTAGGCCGGGTTTAGGGTGTTACAATCAATCATATGCAACATTATATGAAGACAGTCTACTCAACATATATCCAAGTTTACAGATTTGAATAGAAAATACTTAAAATCCTAATGGTAGGACTAAGTTTTTTAAACTAGAAAAGTAAGAAGACTTAATTTTGAACTTTTTAAGTACAAGGATTAAATTTTAAATGTTGTCAAAGTACAAACACTAACAAAATATTTTGAGCTAATAAATGTAAAAACTTTTAAACAAAATAAGGTTGAAATAATCTATTTGTCCTTATACTTTGATAAAATTTGAGATTTAGTCCTTATACTTAAAAGATTAAAATTAAGTCTTCTTGTTTTATTTAAAATCTTAGTCCTATCGTTAATTTTTTTGTCAAAACTTGTTAACTTTACATATTAATTAGGTTTCCTTCTACGTCGTGGTATATGACTAACACAAAAGAAACAAGTTGACAAGTTCGACAAAAAATATCAAAGATGACAATAATTTAATTAAAATTTTAAATTGAAAAAATAAGGGATTAAATTTATAACTTTTAAAGTATAAAGAATGAACTTATTGAAATATAAGAACTAACAACATATTTTAAAATATTACTACTAAATTATATATCTACAACAAGAATTGTAACCTCTTATACTATATTCTTGTATCTATTTTGCATCTTTCATTATAATATGATTTAGTAATTTTAATATTTTATAGAATAATATGCTTTAAATTATTTTTGTATCATTTATAAAAATTATGATTAACTTACAAAATGATTTAATGATATTTAATTATTCACCGAAAAAATTATATTATACATATCTACACATTATAATAAATTCATCTTTCAAAAATTTCTTTATAATTAAAGCATAAATTATATTTTTAATATTATAAATATATTATATCAAGAATATTCTTTCAAATATTTTTAATGTTTAATAATAAGTTAATTTATAAAATATTCTTTCAATAAATTAACGTGATGACATTGTTAGGTGCTTGGATTTGGTGATGGGGGATGAAGAGAAAAGGATGGAAGTGAAGAAAAATGTTGAGAAATGGAAAGGGTTGGCGAGGGAAGCGGCCATGAAAGGTGGTTCTATGGATATGAACCTTCAAGCTTTTGTGGATGATGTTACTTAAGGTTGTTGCAAGTAAATTTAAAAATGTTTTTTTTAATTATTTTTTTGTTAAAAAATATTTTTTTATTTTTTTATGTGGCATGCTACATTATCATACTATCATATGACAATTTTTGGTGATTTTTGTCCGTAGCATTAGTCAAATTAACGGTTAAATCGTTTAATTCACAGTTTTTGTTAAATGAAGAGGTCAGTTGATTTTTTTTAAAATCATTGAGTACTCAATTGGTGCACTTTTTTCATAAAGGCTAAATTAATTTTTTAATTTGTTACTCTTGAGGGCTATAGCAATAAAAACAAATGAGGTAAAATGAAAAAAATGTTAGAGCTAAATTTGTCATTATGCCTAAAATGTAAAACCAAAATTTTTTGAAAATGAAAAAAATGAAAAGTCACAAATTCTGTCACTTATGTTTGCTTAAAATTATAGTTTTGGTCACCAATCTTTTGAAGTAAATATATGGTCACGAATATTATCCATTTGTTACTTTGTAATAATTCACCTTAAAGTTATACCCCTACGCAACAAAGGATTAAATGACATTGGGATACCATAAAACTTGAATTTTTTATTCATCTAATGCCATTTCAATCTTTTCATTTAAAAATTTGACATATCATTTTGAATATTGAAATAATGTTAAATTATTGGAAAGAGATACAAGTTTCATGGTATCTTAAATTCATTTAATCTTTAGCTCTCTAAGAAAGCTGATGTAACACATTAATGACATCATTTCAAACAAAGTTTTAGGTCAAATTCTTCATCTAGTCCTTGTAATTGTTTTTAGGCGAATTTCATTATTATTCTTTTATTTTCTTATTTTTAAGAAATTATAAGAATATTACAAAATTCCAAAATAATATAAAAAGCTAAGAAAACCTAGAAATTAAAAAAAACATGTTTTTACAAATTGGGAAATACCTAAATTTGTTTTCATCAATTAAGAAATTAAAAAAATTGTTGAGAAATATCTTTTTAGAAATATCATAATTGCATTTAAGACCTCATGATTATCTTTTATAATTTCAGGCTTATTAACTATTTTGAAAACAACAAAACGTCTTACACCAAAAACTAAAAAACAAAAACGTCGACATATCATTTTAGCATTGACTTACTTTTCTACCGTTAGTCTTCTCCAACAAGTTAAATATTTCAATTTTAACAACATTGACAGGTCTTTGGGGTAGGGTCGAGCAAAACTCAATAGAAACAGATGATATAGGTTGAGTTGACTCGGTCAAGCCCATGTCCCTAGCAATACGCCCCTCGTAAAATCAATTTTAAAATTAATTATAATAGTTTAAGCGAATTGATTATTGAGTAATGAAATATTTAATTCAACCAACTGATGTAATCAAATTATAATAAATATATATTTACTTTTATGGTATCCTTCATCTCCTTTTTAGAGTTTGTGGCAATATTTTTTAAACTTTGAATTTATATTTTTATTTATGAGTATAATGTGTCTTACAATTACATCTGTAGTTTATATATATATTTTTTGAAAACATATATTATAATATATGAAAAACATATATATATAACCAATTTTGTCACACCCATTTTATGTTAAAATATTTTCTTTCAAATTGAGTATAGGTTGGGTGGTAAAGTACTTATAATTTTAATACTAGTAAATACGTGTTCAATCTTTAGATTTATAATTTATAATTCTTTTAATTAAAGATGATATACAAGTATAAAAACACAAAAGTGACAAAATAATAATATTAATTATAAATTTTATAATTTTATAATTGAGTTGATGACGTAGTTGAAGGTGGCACTAACTCTAAAACACTTAAACATAGTAATAGCTTAAAAATGAGGGGCTTTTGGTAAATATATTACTGAGTTGGTGATGTGATTGAGGGTAACACCAACTCAATAAAACTCTTAAATATTGACTACAAATCCTATCACACACTTATGTGTATGAAAACCACAAATTTAGAATACAAAGATGTGTTTAAAAATAACATACAATAAAGAATGAAATTTATGTTTTGAAACTAATTAATAATAACACATGAAATATGTATAATATCAAAATGAAAAAAGAGATTAAATTGTGCATAAAACAAAATTGTATCATATTACATCAATAAAATTATATTTATTACCTCGCCAATTGTTTGTCATTAAGAACATTAAAGTATCCTTGAATGATATAACTTATTCTAAATAGAGTTGATGTATGGTTTGCTTGGGATACCAACTCAAGAAGAGGCTTAAGATTATTAAAATATTCTTATTTTAAAGGGAAATTAATATTATTATAAGTGTATTTTCACCTTTTCCTACTTTTATATAATCTTCAAGTAAAACGATTGAAAAATATTATTTGAGAATCAAACACAAGACTAAAAAAATTCATATAGAAAACGATTACCACGCCACTAATAATCATTTGTTGATGTATTTTTGGGAAAAAGACCTCTCCAATGCCTCTTAATTTCATAGTTGCGCAAATTAGTCCCTCCCAAAAAAATTGGAGCAATTTAATCCCTATCAATTTTGAAAGTGAGTATCTAAGGACAATTAATTATGGTGTTAAATTCTTCCATCAATTGTACATAATTTTGATTGGTATAGTTATAAATTTAGCCTTCAATGTTTATATATTTTGTCATTTTGGCTTTAATTTAAAAAAAAATCAAGAAATTCAACCTCAACATTTACATATTTACACAAACGTTGCGGGAAAATTTTGTTAAATCAAGACCAAATTGCAAAGTGTGTAAATTTTGAGGGCTAAATTTATTAATATACCAACCAAAATCATGTACATTTTATGGAAAATTAACGTCCTGATTAATTATTCTTAGTAGCTCACTTTCAAAATTAATAGGGACTAAATTGCTCTGATTTTTTTAGGGTGAGCAATTTCCTCAATTTGGAAATTGAGAGAGACTATTGAGATCTTTTACATATATTTTTTATAAATATATATTTTAATATAAAATATATTTGTTCATACACATTGTGAGTATGATAAAATATTTTTATTGTTGATTGAGTTGGTGTCAAAAATTAACTCGACACCAACTTAAGATTAATGATAACAATATGATAAATAATTTATTTATTTAATATTCTTAATTTAACATATTGTTGTAAATTTCCTTTAATCAAGATGTTCTATCTCAGGAATCATAGCATGAAACTAGGAAGGTCTAATAATGGTAGCTTGTACCTACCCATGGGAAAACATTTCAGATCTAATGATGGCCGAGGCAAGGGTGTGTCTGCAAGCCATTATTATGGCTGAAGATATGGGGTTCCAGGACATATGCATAGAAGGGGATGCGCTAACCATAATACACAAACTGAACTCTGCGGAAGAAGATAGATCATGTATTAGTAACTTGATTAAAGAAATTAAGGGAGAGGTTACAACTTCAGAAGTTTGAGTTTCAAGCATGTACCAAGGGAGGCCAACAAAGCTGCTCATGCGATGGTGAAGGAATGAGGTGTAACACCCCTAACTCTTATCCATTACCAGAACAGGGTTACGGAGCATTACCGAACTTTATGAATTAAATACGAACATTTCCCAACTTTTCAAAAATTTTCTTAGAAGTAGGGGACACATGCCCGTGTCTCTGCTCGTGTGAATGAAAATAGTCCATTATTAAATAAAATATCTATACATGCCATTATAACCAAAATCCAATCATTTGAACATACCGATATAACCAATGGATAGTGTGATATGTCTCCGACAAGCTTCCAACCTAATCAAGCTTCCTATAATCTGAAAAGTAGAAGAAAGCGAATACATAAGCAATGAATGCTTAGTAAGCTCGTATAGACTTTAATCATATTAGTTCATTTCAAAATATGAAATCTATACATATCAAGAATAACCCACTATTAATACCACAATACTCATGCAGCTATATTCAACAACTCACAAGGTGAATAAATTCATAGTATCACTTATACATTTTATCCCAAGCTTAGTAGGATTTTATATAACTTTAACTCTTCATAATTTCTTTATTTTCATTTGCATTTCTTTACTTTCCACGCTTATTCCCTATGCGTGACACACAAATCATAAACATATCATTCAACCATAGTCACAAGCTAGTGCATTTAAGTAAAGCCTTTTTTCGAATTGATCACATGATAAGTCATTTAATAAGAAATTGCATAATTTAAACCATACCACTTTTTCATGAGCACTAGCATATTTTCACTCAAATACTTATCAATTCAATACTTCCATTAAATAATCATATTACCATTCAACCAATAGCTTGGCACTTGCCTAAGCATCAAGCAACAACACTGGTTAGCGTACTTGCACATATTACATATAAACTTATCGTACATAATTTTCTTGTATCAACATATTAAAGATAATCATACATTTACATGTCATGATACATATCATTCTCTTGTCGTTTCTTCTTAGGCATATATCATTCATTTCATTATTTCGATATTTTATGTACCATCATTTTCATTATTACCACCTATTGTAAAACTAACCCGATTTTAGATCAAAGTGTTTACCAACCTTCTTTTAGTTAAATTATGCAAGCCTGAAATTTTTAGCTTAGTTTGAGTACGTTTACTATGTCTAATTCAAGTTTTATTATTAAGGACTAAATTGTAACTTAAACAAATTAGAATACTAATTTAAAGAGAAAAATTTAAAACCCCAAAACCCACAAAGGCATGTGGGTAAGTCACACGGGCATGTAGAGACTGGAGCTATCACATACAGGCGAGTGGGACTGAAAAATATGAAATAAATTAATCCACTTAATTTTCCAACAACCATGCTATACTACCAAACCAAATAACGCTTGAAGCTTTGAATAGGGGCGAATCTAAGAAAATAAAAATAGAAGAATTAGAATTAAATTATAAAATTTTAAGAAGTTATCATGTATTAATTTATTAATTTTTAAAGGGTCTTAATAGAATTAGCTTTAAATTTGCTTCAACCCTAATCCCAATATTCGATTTGGATTAGCAACAATATATAGGTTTGTATTTGTGGAAGTTTGATGAATAAAATTTCTATTTTAGAGGTTTAAATTATAAGTTTTTGAAAGTTTAAAATAAATTTATATTTTTTATTAACAAAATATAAAAGAAAAAAACATGTTTAGACAAGACAAGAAACCTTAGGATCATACGGGTGATTTTGATGATGTTAATGGTCATTTTGGTGGAGAGGGTGAGAAAGAAACAAATGATTCATTATATATAATATAATTATGAAATTCAAGCCATTTATTGTACGTTTCATACATAAAAATTTCATGGGAGGTCCAAAGGTAATTAAATGACTTGTAGGCTTGCTGAATTCCTTTGAAAGGCCCAAAGGCAATTTAACATTCACAAAATAATCTCTAAATCAGAAAGACAAATCAAATCCACAAAGACATTAGAGTTGATTAAGCTAAGCATCGGCAAATATTACTTTGATTTTGCATGCAATATTGGCAAAACCCAATCTTACATTAGAAAAACAATATAATCCATGAAACATTGATAGCCCAATACAAATTTCATCGAGAAAAAAGTCTCTTTGTTTTGTAGAACATGATAGTAAAGATGTGGAGTTTCGTTCTTCTTATTGGCCTCCTTTATTTTTCTTAGATCAACAGCCACTGGCCAAAAACACAATTAGATTAGATTATGAATGATACTTTCAACTATGACAATATTAAATACAAAACACTCTAAATAACTCTAAATAAATGGAAAGCAACAAATTACCTGACGAGGCAAGCTAGCTCAATTAAGACCATTGTGTTATACTTGTCTATGAATTGAAAATTTTAGAAGAAAATAAAGAGAAAGAGTTAGAAAATACTTGAAAACCGATAAAACTTATATGTCATTGATTGGATAAATTACGATCACCCATAATAGACCTTGTACTTGACTTTTTGTTGAGGGAGATCGACTCCTTTAGGAGAAGTCTTTTGAGTGTTGTTTGCTAGGCAATCGGTGCTGCCCTCAACAACTAATGGTAGTGTCCCAATGTCGGGATTTTATCCCTAGCCTCTGCGGAATAATCATTGAGAATATGTGCGTAGGGATTCAAACTACCAACCAATGCATGTGTAGCCTTTACCTTGCAACCATCTCCATGAACCCATAGGACTCTTAGCGGAATCAAGAGACAAAACCCTAACATGAGAACAATACCATTTGTTGAGGGCTTTGTTAATAGGGCCATACTTAGGGGAGTTGGCAGGGGTCCCGACCCCCCTTAAAATGAAATTTTTTCATTTAGGCCCTTTAAAATTTTTAAAATTTTAAATTAATAAACGTAAAATTGTACTTTGACCCCCCAAAAATGATAAAACTTTAATTTAATCTTTTAAAAATTATAAAAATATAGGCTATTAATTTTGAAGAGAGCCTAGTATGTGAGAGCAAAAGAAAAAAAATAGTTTATTAATTTTTACGAATACCGACATATTATATATATGATTAAAATTCCAGAATATATAGATTAAAATGTTGAATTAAAGATAAAATTAAGTGTGAATTAATAACCACAAGTGTACTCATTACTCACCATCTCTGTTAAAAATGTTGGATGTTGTTTAGCAACCTTTGTTTGATTTTCTTCACTCAACCACAACATCTTTCATATCTTTTCTTTCTTCCGTAACTCAATTTGAACAATTCAAAGCCAACTCCATGATACATGAGATACAATTTGCTTTAACGGCAATGTACTCATCCTCTCTTCTTAATAAATCAACATCTGCAATTTCTATCGCTCCTTTAGGCAATGAACTTTCCATCCAATGCCTTATAGTCTCTTCTTCAACAAACACATTATCAGTTGGCTTTTTCTTTGTGAAAGTTTCTATAAGTACGATCCCATAACTATAGACGTCAGATTTTATAGAAACAATTCCTGCTGATCCAAATTCTGCATTTCAAGTATAATTAGAACATCATTCATCCTCAATTATTTCTAAAATGCTTATTCAAATATATATCCACATACACATGAAACAAAAATATAAAATGCAAATTAGGAAAATAATCATACAAAAATAAAAAAGAATTCACCTGGTGCCATATACCCGATAGTTGCAAGAGTCATGGTTTGCTTCATTACTTCACCTTCTCCCAACAATTTGGCAATACCAAAATCTCCAACATGTGCAACCATGTCTTCATCTAGTAAAATATTGCTTGGTTTTATGTCACAATGAATTATAGGTGTTGGATGTCCATTGTGGAGGTGTTCTATAGCTACCGCAACATCTATCATTATGTCGACCCTTTGTATGATATCAAGGAAACAATTTTCAAAATGTAACCATTTCTCAAGGTTTCCATTAGACATGTAATCAAGCACCAAGGCTTTGAAGTCAACACTTGAGCAGCAAGTAATGACCTTCACAATATTACGATGAACTATATTACGCATAGCATCACATTCAATGTCAAAACTCCTAAATGCTCCCTCTCTTTGCAAATTGAAAACTTTTATTGCAACTTCCATTCCATCTGAAAGCCTCCCTTTATATACATATCCAAAACTCCCTGAACCAAGCATATTTCTTTCCTCAAATCCATTAGTTGCTCGTGAAAGTTCAGCATGTGAAATTCTTCTCGGTGTTTTCAAAGACAACAAATCATCTTTAATTCGTAGAGTTGTACTCCTTCTTTGGCATCTTCTATACATAATAGTTAAGACTATTAGTACTACAACAATACCAATTGTTGGTAAACCATACCTAAAAGCATGCAATATAATCATTTGGGAGTTTTTGTGGATGTCGTTTTTGCAAGGTGGGACTAGCAATCTAGGTGGACCACAAAGTGCATAATTCTTCATGAATGATGTGCTAGAAAAGTTTGAAAAACATCCTTTGCTGGGAATTTCCCCTTCAAGTCTATTGAAAGACACATTAAAATACTTTAGATATAAAAGCTTTTCCAAAGATTTGGGAATGACTCCAGAGAGATTGTTATTGCATAAATCCAAGAATTCCAAACTAATCAACCCATCAAATGATTCAGGGATATGACCATGTAGTATATTATTTGATAAATCTAATGAAACCAAAGTTTGAAGACCCCCAAATGTGGATAAGATATCGCCCGTGAGAAGATTCCTTGATAAATTTAGTTTCAGTAGACTCCTCAAATTTCCAACATCAATAGCATGTGAATTGTGAAGATGGTTTGATGATAAATCTATTTCTAAGATATCTTTAAGATTCCACAAAGTTGAGGGTATTGTGGAACTCAATTTGTTGGAATCTAAGTAAAGATATCTCAAAGAAGTAATATTACCCAAACAAGAGGGTATGGATCCATGCAGCTTATTCAACCCTAAAAAAATTGCATAATCTCTCCAAATCACAAAGGCTTTCTGAGATGGGCCCTCCTAATTTATTAGAGGAAAGACCTAGACTTTGGAGATTTCGCAGTCCTCCTATTGATGTTGGAATGAATCCACTTAATTTATTATAGCCAAGTTCTAAAACCAGCATGTTGCTTAAGTTACCTATTTCCATAGGAATAATGCCTTGAAGCTCACAATTAGAGGCATAAAAGTATTGAAGGGATTTTGAAAGGTTCCCAATATAAGTAGGAAGAACGCCACTCAATGGATTTCCTGAAACATCTATTGTGCTCAAATTCCTACAATTCGTCAAAGAAGAAAGAAAGCTCCACTCATGATCACTAGCAGATCCTGTGATCAAATTATTGTGAAAGATTTCGAGCACTTCAAGGTGCTTTAAGCTGCCAAGCATTTTAGGGATTGGGCCAGAGAATAAGTTATGTGACAAGGATAGAATCTTAAGCATGGAAGCATTGGAGATAGAGTTGGGAATGTTTCCGCTAAGTTTATTTCTCCACAATAAAAGAAACTCAAGCTTTGGAGCATTGGTGATGGGTGGTAAATTACCTGTAAAATAGCATCTTTTAGTATACATATTCATTGAATACCAAATTCACAAGATATATAATACATTAAAATAAAAACTGCAAAACTTTAAATCAATTAAGAATAAAACTTTGGCATGGAAAAATGTGATGAAATCAATTAGAAAGTTGAGACATAATAAGAAGTTTTGAGTAGTAATTAGTCCTTGTGATTTGTATAGACAAAACATATAATATACTAATAATTTTTAAAATATTGTAAAACTTGAAATAAAATAAAAATAAAAGTTTGGCATGAGAATGTGGCATCTAATCAATCTTAAAAATGAGACTAACACTGAATAATAATTAGTTATGATTTGGGAAACAAAATGTTAAAGCCATTCTTTTAATGTAAACTGGTATGATTTTTATCTATTGGGTTAATTATTTATTTTATTAAATTATACTGTAAAATTTAAAGATTATTATTTGTTCAAAATGTTTGTATTTTTCATATATTTGAATTTGAATTTTTATATTTTTATTTTCTGTGATTTAGTCTCTCTACTTTTAGAATTGAAAATTTTAGGTTCATTTATTAATACGGTTAAAAAGTTTTTGTGTTAGTATGGCATTTTGAAAAATAAAATAAACTTGATATCTATGTTTTTAATTATTCCAAATATTGTTTTACTATTTCAAGATAAATTATTTGTGTCTAGACCAATATCTTAAGAACTATTGTTGCATGTTTAATTATTCTAAAGAATTGTCGATTAAGTCTTAGCTTGATTGGCATGTGCATTGTTGCCAATATTGGAGAATGTGGGTTCAAGTATGCTAAATTGCATTATCCTCCTATTTATGAATTGGGGAGTTGGTAAAGTACTAAATTTTGATATATTTTAAAATATTAAAAATTTATTAAAATATTTTTTTATAAAAATTGATTGCACCACAATATACAATTTTAATATCAAATTTTATTTTTTTAAAAATATTAGCGAATATATAGTTTATTTCAAGTTACACAATTTTTACTAGTTTTTAACTCTCTTTTTAAATTTTTATCGTCTTTTATAATTTCTAATAAATTTTTATAATTTTTACAATATTTAAAAATTTCTAACAATTTTTAATAATTTTATTATTTATTACAAATTTAAAAATTAATAAATTTTTATTGTTTTAAAACAATTATATATTTATAATGTAGTTATTTTTTATAATTTTATTTGAAATTTTAAAGATTTTTTTGGTTTTTTTAGATGATGATGCCATCATATGCCACATGGCAATTTATGGTTAGTTGGATATCTCAATCTATTTTTTTAACATCCAATGGACTAAACCAAGAACACCTGATAATGTTAGAGACTACACTAGGAATGTTTGATAATATTAGGTACTAAAGTGGGCAAAAAAACATTAAGGACCAAAGTTAAAAAAAAAAAAGAGCAATATGCTGTAGGGAATAAACTGTGCATTAAGCCATTAAAAATATATCTATAATATATATAAATGTATGGATTTTGAGAAACTTTTGAACTGATAATTATATAGTCTTTGTTGTTTACTATATTATTGAATTTATTATTTTAAATATTTTTTAGTACTTTTAAGATTTATCATATGTATGGATAAGAATTTTGGTTTTACTAAAATATTTGGTTAAATAAATTCACTTCATAAGAAAATTTAGTATCCTTATAAATAACAATTTTGATTCTATTAAAAAATTGTTTTAAAATATATATAATAAAAATTTAAAGTTTATATTGAATTACTTTATACTTAAATTATAATTAGAAACTTTATCATACACATATGTGTATGAGAACCACTTATTTAGGACATAAATTTGTGTTTTAGAATAACTTATGATAAATAATGAAATGCATAATTTTAAACTATTTAATAATAACACATGGCATATCTACCATATTAAAATAAAAATAGATTAAACTATAAGTAAAACATAATTTAAACATATGAATACATCAAATTAAGAATACTAAATGAATACAATTATTTATGATGATGTTATTGTGAATTCCTAAGTTGGTGTCGAGTTCATTTGTGACATCATAAATTTAAGTGATAAATTTAAGGTTTTATGTATTGATGTGGATTCAAATATCACCATAATTTTTAAAATAAAAACTAAAGTACCCTTAAATAATGTAACTTATATTAAAAACTAAAGTACCCAAAAATAATTTAATTTTAAAGTTTAATGGAAATTAAAAAAATTAAAAATAAATCAATTCATATAAATCTTATTGTTTATTATCAGATTAAAATGATAAAAGTATATGACGTAAATAGAAGAAACAAATTCAACACAATGTTTTTGGAGTTTGGAAAATATTAAAGTGAAAAACATACCTTCTAATTTGTTGTCATATAGATCTATTTCTTCGAGCGTAGTTGAATTAAAAATACTTGATGGAATCTGACCTGCACACATAGTTGAAAATAGAAGTGAAAAACATACCTTCTAAATAAAATGCTTTATGAAATTAACTATTTTGCCTTGAATGAAATAAAATGCTACTTTTGTTATCTATTACAAATCAAACTCTTTTATGAAAAAAATATTTTAAATTAAAGAAACAAAGAAAATTTAATATCTTCTAAGTAAAGCACTTCAAGCTTGGGAAGATGTTGACACATATCATTAGGCAAACTACCTGATAGGCTATTGTTGGAGAGATCTACCTGATAGGCTATTGTTGGAGAGATCAATGGTTTTCAGAGAAGAAATGTTGAAGATCAAAGTTGGAATATGACCTGTAAGGCCTTTAATTGCTACAATACTAAGCAGTTCCAAACCAAGAAGATTACCGATTTCCTCAGGAATTTGACCTGCACACATAGTCGAAAATCAAGGTGTCAAACTACCTATTTTGTTAGCATAAGTCAAAGGGGTTTCCTTTTCTGTTCTACAGTAATTTGGAGATGCTAGATTTTAATATATTTCAGCATATGTTTTTCATCAAATGAAATAAAAAGTTTTTCCTTTTGTTATCTATTACAAATCAAACTCTTTTATAAAAAAAAATACTTTAAGTTCAAGAAATCAAGAAAATTGATTACCTTTTAGATTATTAAACCCCAAATATAATTCCCAGAGTCGTGTTAGATTTCCAATACTTCTTGGAATGATCCCCGTCAATTGATTACAAGACAATGACAAATTTTTAAGGTTGTTGCATTTGCCCATGCCAAATGGAATGTTACCAGATAATTCATTCAAACTCAAGTAAAGCCCTTCAAGCTTGGGAAGATGTTGACACATATTATTAGGCAAACTACCTGATAGACTATTGTTGGAGAGATTAATAGCCTTCAGAGAAGAAATGTTGAAGATCGACATTGGAATCTGACCTGTAAGGCCTTTAATTGCTACAATATTAAGCATTTCCAAACCAAGAAGATTACCGATTTCCTCAGGAATTTGACCTGCACACATAATCGAAAAATCAAGGTGTCAAACTACCTATTTTGTTAGCATAAGTCAAAGAGGTTTTCTTTTCTGTTCTACAGTAATTTGGAGATGTTAGATTTTAATATATTTCAGCATATGTTTTTCATCAAATAAAATTAAAAGTTTTTCCTTTTGTTATCTATTACAAATCAAACTCTTTTATAAAAAAATACTTTAAATTCAAGAAATCAAGGAAATTGATTACCTTCTAGATTATTAAACCCCAAATATAATTCCTGGAGTCGTGTTAGATTTCCAATACTTCTTGGAATGATCCCCATAAATTGATTACGGGACAATGACAAATTTTTAAGGTTGTTGCATTTGCCCATGCCAAATGGAATGTTACCAGATAATTCATTCCAACTCAGGTAAAGCCCTTCAAGCTTGGGAAGATGTTGACACATATGATTAGGCAAACTACCTGATAGGCTATTGCTGGAGAGATCAATAATCTTCAGAAAAGAAATTTTGAAGATGGAAGATGGAACCTGACCAGATAATTGATTGAATGCCAAGTTCAAGATCTCTAGACTAGACGTGTTAACAAGTGTTTCAGGGATTGTGCCTGTAAAGTAATTATTTTTCATTTTCAGGCTTCGAACTCTCTGTAAGTTCCCAAGCCATGATGGAATTTCCCCATTAAGACGGTTGTAGCTTAATTGAAGGATCCTCAAACGATGCAATTGGCCCAATTCTTTAGGGAGATGGCCATAGAAATGGTTGCTACTCAAGTCGAGAGAGAGTAGAAATGAAAGGTTTCCAATGTGTGAAGGGATAGTACCCCTAAGATTCATGCTTGTAAGATTCAAAGCTATAACTCTTTTATGGAGGATGCCACAAGAAACACCAATCCAATTGCAAACAGAGGTTGAGGCCGTCCAATTGTTTGCCAAGACATTTTGAGGACCGGCAATGTGATCCTTAAACTCGAGAAGTACAAACTGATCGGAGTTGAGATCCCTGACTGTCATAGCCAAGCAAAGTATGGAACATGGTATGAATAAAGCTAAAAGAAGATGAAAGCAAGTGTTGTAGTTCATGATTGCAAGACGGAATAAGCCAAGAAAATAAAAAAAAGTAGGAAAAGGGAAGTTGAGTTGATAAAATAGTTTGGATGATGAAGAAAAGCCCAGAGAGCATGATTTAATATGTTTCAACCCTCGCACACTTGATAAATTTAAGACTACCCTAAAAATTAAAAAGGAAAGCAAAGTTTTGAAGAAATTTCAAAGTAAATGTCAAGTCTTCTTCTTTAAAAAATACGTACATAGAAGCGAATTTTCAAAATTTCTCCTAAATTTTCTTGACATTACTCCACATAATCCATTAAAAAACTTAAAAATAAATATTTTATTAATTACTATATATTCTTTTATTTTCAGAATAATAAATTGTTTAAAATATGCTATTAGTCCCAATAATTTAAAAGTTAAAAAATCCAATCCTCCTATTTTTCTAATTTAAAATTCTAGTCCAATCATTTTTAATTCTATTAAAAATTTCAACTTAATAGGTTTTTATTATCAATCATATGCAACATTATATGAAGGCAGTCTACTCAACATATATCCAAGTTTACTGATTTGAATAGAAAATACATACAATCCTAATGGTAGGACTAAGTTTTTAAACTAGAAAAGTAAGAAGACTTCATTTTAACTTTTAAGTACAAGGATTAAATTTTAAATGTTGTCAAAGTACAAGCACTAACAAAATATTTTGATCTAATAAATGTAAAAACTTTTAAACAAAATAAGGTTGAAATAATCTATTTGTCCTTGTACTTTGATAAAATTTGAGATTTAGTCTCTATATTTAAAAGGTTAAATATTAAGTCTTCTTGTTTTTATTTAAAATCTTAGTCCTATCGTTAATTTTTCTTGTCAAAATTTGTCAACTTTACATATTAATTAAGTTTCCTAACAACATTATATGTCGTGGTATATGACTAACACAAAATAAGCAAGTTGACAAATTAAGTAGCATCTAAAGTAAAAAGTATCAAAGATGATAAAAACAATATTTTAACCACAAAATAATATGAGTGATTAGAATGAATCTAAAAGAGACTAACAACATATTTATAACTTTGAAATCTCCTTCAATCATCCTTTTCTACGTAGAAAATAAAATTAATTAGCATCTAAAGTGTCAATTAATGAAACCTTCAAAAGAAAATGTGAAAGTGATTTATCAAACAATAATATTCTAACTTATAATATATTTAATTACATTTAGTCATTTATCAATCAAAACTTAATTAACATCCATCAATACTTCATTATCATTACACTTTGAAAATATAAGTAAATTTACCATTTAACTCATATTTAACTTTGAAAGTAAACTTAAAATTTTTTTAATTTTGTCACTAAATTTGATTTGTTCAATATAGATTTTGGTGACTTAAAACAAAATTAATAAAAAGTATTCTTTCATATATCTTTTAATGTTTAATAATAAGTTAGTTTATAAAATATACTTTCATTGGACACAGGCCCGGCCGGTGAACCATTGATCAAATTAATTTGGAGATATCTTTTTCTAAATAAAGTGAATTTACTAGTTTTGTTTTTTAATATTTTTAATATTTTTGTGGATATCAAGAGATGCCAAAAATTACTTCACTAATAAATTTTAATTCACTCGAAAAGTTAGTGTTCTATTTGAAGGGGTCATAATTAATCATTAGATTTCTCAATTTTAAATTTTGAATTTTTTGACAAATGTATAATTAATAAGTACCAATTTTGAGTGTTGTAGGGCTAGTACAATCTTCCTTACACATAACCGACTCTTGAACCTACTCTTTCTCTAGAATTCAATGCAGATCTCAAATTTATCTTTTGAAAAGAATTTTAAAATCTCTGTATAAAAGGTATTTTTTTTGTGACCGATCACACTTAACAAAAATTTAAAAATTATTAAAAAATAATTTCTTTTTGAAATTTAAAGTGATCTAAAAACATATTTTTAAGTGCTTTGGACCATCTATTGCTGATTTCCTTATTATATTAAGTATTTGCAATCACTCTTAATATATTATGCTTGAGTTGTGACAAAGCCGATCGTCAACGTGCCATAATGATCTATTGATGTTGAAACTGAAGTTTTTGTTATATTGATAGAGCTTGTCCTTCAACGCGCACAACGTGTTTGTTATTTTTCTCCCTTCAAATTGTATGATCTTACTCATTAAATGAATTAATGAATTTCCTTTTAAAAGATATATTTTTAAAAATTAAATACTTTATAAAATATTTAAAACTATTTAAAAATTTGTAAGCCTTAAAACAATCAACAAAATATATTTTTCTATAAAAAATCAATAAAAATATGTTTAAAATTTTATATGAAATTTAAAATTTTTTAACAATAATATATTTTAAAATTATAGTAACGCTACAAAATTTATATATATTTAACTAATTATATACACCTTTTTTTATATTTTTTCCTAACATATCATTATTTTCAACACTATCGTAATCCTGTTTCCATACATCCTTTTTCTACATAGAAATTCAAAAGAAAATGTGAATTAATGTAGACGTGAGAAGACTTAGAGGTAAGTCACCCAATGAAAGTGACCTAAACCGACTTATGGAGAATCAAACAATAGTTTTGTATCTTATAATATATTTAATTACATTTATTAGTTTATCAATCAAAACTTAATTAGAATCCATCAATATTTCACACATCAAAAACCCAAACATAAAATTCACTTTTAAATTATTTGGGATATATTTGTATTATAGGAATTGGATTAAATTAGTTTTTTTATTATTAAATGTATTATTTTAGTCTTTATAAAAGGTATGAATGATATCTTCCTAGATTGAAGCCACAACAATTCTTGACATTTAGTCTCTATATTTAAAAGGTTAAAATTAAATCTTCTTGTTTTATTTAAAATCTTAGTCCTATCGTTAATTTTTTTTGGTCAAAATTTGACAACTTTACATATTAATTAGGTTTCCTTATATGTCGTGGTATATGACTAACACAAAATAAGCAAGTTGACAAATCGACAAAAATATCAATGATGATAATAATTGGATTAAAATTTTAAATTGAATTCCTCCTATCCTGACAAATAAAAAATAAACTAAACCATTTATTGTGATATTAATTGAGTAAAAGAAATTGGGATCTCGAGTGCATCAAATTCCTCCTTTTATTATTAAATGTTTTATTTTAGTTACTATAATCACATATATCCAATTTGTAATAGAGTTAACATTTATTGTGTACAAAATATTTTAATTCTTTTTCAATTGTAGTTTAGTTCTAGAATAAATATTTCATTTATAAAACCATAAAACTTTAAAATATTAACTATGTTAAATAAAAAATATTTTTTAAATAGTAAATGTTAACTTTATTAACACAAATGGGTCATTAGGGCTAAACTTCATTAATTGACGAGTATTAACCTTTGAGTTAAACTCAAATTACTCTTTCCTTTCTTATAAATTAAGAGTATAACTAATTTTGATAAGAATGGTTACTTTTCATTAACTCAAATTAAAGGACTATAACACGTAGTTAGTCCATTGCAGAATTCACATGCAATGCAAGACATTCACATAATACAAAATTCAACACATATATGAGAATTTTTGTATTTCCACAATCATCATGTTGTTAGTGATCAACAACTACTTCCTTTTTACTATATATTTTTCATTCATGAGATTACAGTCTTCTTCCCTATAACACGTCAAGTTTGGTCCTAAATAATTTTCCACACAAAATTAAGAATAAGGAGGAAGAAGACGGCTACAAATTTGACTATCAATTGTCTATTGACTATACTTTTAACTCCACAAAAAGGGCTAAGGTTATCAATTGTCTATTGACTTCACACTTGCTGTTGCTTCCTCCTCTCTCACCCGAACTTAATTTACAAGCAATGTGGAAATTTTGGACATTTGGGCCACAATGTACAATACTTCCACACCATTTGCAGTATTGACTACGTTTACTTGAGGGAAAACAAAGACATGAATGCTGGAAATTTTAACTAGTTTGAACCGTCAATGAAGCTACATACCTAAAAGCCATTTAGGTTATCAATTCCTGTAATTGGATTAATCTCATCGTTGCTGCAATCTTTTGACTGTGTAATCGAATCTTAAATATGTTACTCTGCAATGCTATTGTAAATATTACTCTTAAATTTGTTGATAGATATATAGGTTCGGCACAAAATTAAGAATACACAAAGGCAGGTTGAATTATTCCATGTTTGAACATCTACAACATAAATGCGTATGGCAAAAGGGCTTAAACCATACCTTATGTTCATGAATTCTCATCATCACGTGTTTATCAGTGCAACTCAAACTTGAATAATTGAATCTTTTGTAATTCTACATGTATTTTTTTATGGTGAGCAGTATAATGTTAACTAAAAATTGAAAATCAAGAAAGAAGACATACATAGTTGCACCATAAAAGATGTTACACTCGAACTAAACCCTTACAAATAGTACGAAATGCAATGAAATACAGAGGAATTATTACAATCATAAAAACAGACACATACCAATGCAACTTTTCACCATAGGAAAAACTTTCTGACAGACTACTAAACAAGAAATTATGAAGACTCAGCACAAATGCTTTAACTTCATTTGCACCAACTAGATCCTTCTTCATCCACAGATGCTATTGCTATATTTTGGCTTTCTTCTTCGCTTCTTCTCATGTTGTTCTTCAACCAAAATTCACGAACCTTTTCGCCTTGCCGGTTTGGAAAGCAGCACATCCCATGGCCATTCCAAACACTACCCCGCATCCATAACCTATCAACACCACTTTCCAACCAAAAGCAATGTTTGCTTTTGAGCCATCCTTTTCCAGCACATTTGGAGTTAGACATGATGTGTCATGTATCCACTTGACAAAATTCTAGCCCATACGATACTTTATTGCTTAATTGGCGCAGCAAATATTGACAAAAGCAGGATTTGCGCTAAAATTATGTCTTAAATTTCCATTGTGTGATTGGTACATGGATGAGAAAGACTGGATGCTAATCAGGGTCAACTGCCGTTGCCTGCAAGAGAGTTGAGGTGATTTAGTTATGGCTAATATACTAAGAAGACCTTCAATTATTATTTATGGTTTAAATGAGCCCTTTTGAAGTTAAATAAACCCTAAAGCTATGTTTTTTATTCATGAAAGCCCTTGATTTTAATATCAAAATTAAAAAAATTATTTTAAAATTTTAAATTCATTTACATTTAATGTTGATATGAATTTCATGAAAATAATTTATTAAATAAAAATAAAATAAAATTTTATA
This sequence comes from Gossypium raimondii, assembly GCF_025698545.1. Lineage (NCBI taxonomy): Eukaryota > Viridiplantae > Streptophyta > Magnoliopsida > Malvales > Malvaceae > Gossypium > Gossypium raimondii. The sequence goes on along the minus strand of NC_068569.1, from coordinate 48,830,485 downwards.
TTGATGTTAAAATGTATATAATTTCTATTTATTTAATCATGTGCGAAAAAACAGGGAAAAGAAAAAGGCAAACTTAGTGAGCTGTCAAACTCAACAAGTTGCATTTATACTCCATGTTAATCCAATTTAATTATAAGTGAACAAAATTTGATTCGATTAAAATTTTTTTCATATTTGATTATCTAATCGAGTTATTCAATTTTTCAAATCAACTCTAATAAGCAAGTTAGTTTCTCAGGTTCGAATTGAGTTAAATTTTACAACTTGAATAAATTTAATAACATATTGATATAAATTCCCATTGGATTCTCGACAATTTTGAAATTGTGCAACTTGATCCTCTCAAAAATTATAAAAAATTCAAACTTATTTATAAATATTTCTGAAAAAATTGTAAACATATATAATTCAAAATAGAAATTATATAACAATTTTTTAATTACGACATCAATGTTAACGTACTAGTTATCTTGCATGCCCTTTTTTCCTCTTGTTTTATTTTAAAAGAGTTTGTAAATATATATGATATTTAAGTTTTCAAGTTGAAAATTAATTCATATTGTAAACAAGATTTTAATATGTTCAGCTTAATTTTTTTAAACTTAACTCACACAAACTTATTTAACTTGACTCAATTTGGAAAAAAATTAAATCGAGCTAGGATGATAAATATGAGTAATCAATTCAACCAAATAAAAAATTTTCATTCGATTCGATCAAGCACTCACCCTAAATACAACACCTATTCAATCAGAAAAAGTACTTAAAAATATGTTAATAACATACTCAATATTATTATAATATTGTTTTCCTTCTATTATTTATGGTTAATATTTAATACTCAATCGATGGAAAATTATATTTCTATAAATATGGTTTAAATACTAGTACATGTCACATTTTTGAAAAAAATATTTTTTCTTATTTTAATACACTCTATAAGAGCATATGTCACCTTCTAAATCCTACTTAATAAATCTGAAAACTTTAATGATAGTGTATCAAAAATTTTCGATACCTTTTACATTAAATATGTGTTGTTATGGAAATATTATTATTAAATTTCTGAAAACAAACACCTAACTATTCGCATGGTATTAAATGATAAAATTGTGAGATAAGAAAAGGGATAAATATCAAAACTATACATGAAGTTTGATTCGATATACAATTTGATAAATGAACTTTGATTGAGTGCAATTATCCACATGGAACTTTGATTGCGGTTTAAATGTATATATAAAATTTTAATTTTGATTCGATTGTACACATTTGAAGAAATAAATACATAAATTTATTTTTATATTAGATATAAATAATTATTTGTTTTGCAATATGTAAACTTAAATGATGCTATATCAGTAATTGTGTTCGCAATTTGCGAAAATTGAATTAAATTAATGTTTCATGTATAAAATTGTATAAAATCAAAGTTCATGTGTAGCATTACACATTGAACCAGTTCATGTATAATTTTGAGATTTATACCATAAAAAAATCTAAATTGAGTCATTTGCCAATAGTTAGACTAGATTACGGAGCAAATATCCTCTCTATGCAAGAGAAAGGATTTTGTTTGATTAGATGTTCTTATTACATTCTAGGAGGGACCTATTATTGGAAGTGTTGAAGATTGGAGGTGGTTAAAGGATCAATCAAACAAGTGAAGTTTGAGGTAAGAAGCTAGGAATATTTTTGTGTATTTGAGTTTTAGTTGAGCTTGGTATTGTATGTTAACCTTGATTTTGTGATGACTGTTGGAAGTTAGAAATTTGCATGAAAGTGACAAGAGCGGTGGAAAACCTAAGGTTCAGAAAAGAGTTTAATGAGTGCCATCGAGATGTCTAGGCTCTAAGGTCGCGGTGTCACCTGCTGTTTCCAAAGTATCCATGAGGTACCAATTGATATTAGCCTAACAAAAACCACTAATTGTATATCTAAACAATTTGAGCATAATGCATGTTTCAAACACTACATATACTACCATTGATATATCATTACTATCCAATTTATCAAATTGAACATTCACAACTCAAAACCAAATTAGTACAATGGCCATTTGCAAAATTCCACCATCAAAACCTTGAACATACCTATATGAACATTTTAACATTCTATATACTTAAATTCAAATGGAAATCAACCAATTCTAAGTCCCTAAAATCACCATTTACCATATATAACCATCTCAACCTTAGGTACATGCCATATATCAATAGTAAAGGAACTATACAAACTTTGTTGAGCCGAGAGCTATGATTTGGATGTTGGGTCACTCCTCGATCCTTCGAGATCTGTTAATACCTACATGCGGAATAAACAAATCGTACGCTAAACGATAAAGCTCAATGGTACTTTCATGATTCAAGTTAATAAAAATTAAAGCATTAACATAAAAGAAGTAATCAATATATGGTCAAGTTTCAACCATTTCATTTACCATTCACGTATCAAATGTCAAAACTATGCACAATCTCATTTTACTAACTATATGCATTTTTCATATGTATGAATGCATGATATATCGATTTCATCAACATTGCATAACCTTTATTTTACTATTGTCATCCCAGATTACTGGCATCGATGACTTTTAGAGTTTGTATGTTCTACCATCTTGAGTGGTCCCAGTAACGATGGTTTTCACTATATACACATTTTACCATCCTGGGTGGCTTGACAACAATGGTTTCCACAATTTACAAATTCTACCATCTTGGATTGCCCAACAATGATGGTTTTCACTATTTTGATATTCTACCATTTCGGATGGCCCGAGAACAATGGCTTTCACTGTTTTGATATTCTACCATCCTGAATGGCCCAACAATGATGATGTTTATTGTTTATATAATCTACAATCCTAGATGGCCCTACAATGATGGTTTTCAATCACTATATTGATGACCCTATGACATGCCAACTAAACTGAACTTTGTCTTAGATAGTCAGTAGGGCAACCACTAAATAAATACACATCATAGTCATACATCATATACATGTTCATCTCAATTCAATATTTGACATACTATTCCATCACATACGAATCAATTCATATCATACTCATTTCTATTATATTCAAATCAATTCACAATCTAGACATTCAATACCATGATATAATTGTACAGACCAATTTTTGACCCTGGGCCTAGTACCCAAACTAAACCCACTACCCAAATTAGGCCCAATGGTAAAAAAAAACCTAAGCCCAACAACAACAGCCCATAAACTAAAAAATTCATAGCAAACCCTAACCCCTAACCCTAGCTCCAGCCGCTGCAGCCACCGACCCCAACTGCCGCCACTCCTCTGCCACCTGCTCTCTACCTGCTTTCTGCCATCGCCCAAACTGCTCACCTGCAAAGACAGAAACAAACACGCAAGGCAGAACCAAATATTAGCATAACAATAATAGAAGCTATAACATTGTATCAATCTGCTATAAAAGCAAAAAGAAAATGTAACTTTGGGGGGGAATCGGTTCTAAGGGGACTGACTTTGAATTTGTAAAAGGGGGCCTTTTTTTCATTTTCCTTTTGTAATAGATAGAAACCGATCAAAAAAATGAAAGCAAAAGTTGAAAAGAAATAAAGACAAGAAAAGGTTGTTGTTCTTTTTCTTTTCCGTTTTTTTCTCATTTTTTCTTTTCATATTTTCGAAACAAAAATAAAAAAGGGAAGCCTTTTTACCTTTTTGGTTGTCGCCGGGGTGCTCAGGAGACCGAGGAGACGATTCGGAGAGAAGGTCTCCCCTCCGCCATGTACGGCGCATGCCAAGACCGGCCGGCCACGCAAGACTGCGGCTCTTGGTCGGGCCCTTAGCCGTAGAAGAGGGAGAGGGGAGAGTGTTTTTGAAGTTTTTTTTGAGAAGAAGAAGAAGAATGAAAATTTAAAAAAAAACTGACTTAAATAAGCTTTCAAAACGACGTCGTTTTGGGCAGCCTTCTTGGGCACCAAAACGGCGCCGTTTTGACCTGACCCGTTGGCCGACCCAACCCGCTCCAGGGGATCCGCGTGTTTTTAATTTTTGGGCTATTTGTGCGCGCAGTCCCTCCTATTTTGTGGCATGTTGCAATTTGGCTCTTTTTCATTATTTTCTTTTATTTTTAATTTACCCCCATAATTTTATTTTTGCTTCAATTTGGTCCATTTCAACGCTGCGTTTTCGTGCTGTGGTTTATTTGCAGTTTTGGTCCCTTTCTCTCAGCACGCATCACAATTTAGTTCCTTTTATCTTTTTTCATTTCGATTTCGCCCCGTATATCTTGCTTTTACTTCGATTTAACCCTTTTTTAGCTTTTTTATTATTTTCTTCATTATTTTTAATATATTATCATCTTTTATTATTATTATTATTATTATTATTATTATTTATATCATTATTACTTATTATATTATTATTATTATATAATAGCTTATACATATATACTGTACATATATTTTCTAACTTATTTAATATATATGAGTACTCATTTTTTATATCTATATGTATATTTATACCTTTTCTCATGAATGTGTATATACATACTCATGCATATATGTTTTATATATATTAAAATATGTATATTATATATATATATATTTATTTTATGTTATTTTATCTTACTTTATTTTTTATAATTCACATACGTATATATTTTCTTATACGTGCATATATTCTTATGTTTTATAAAATTTACGCATACCTTTCTCATAATATACATGTATATATTTTAACCTTTGTAAATATGTACATATGCACCTACTTTTTACATGTATTTCATTATTTTCATATTTCATAATTTCATGTACCTACATATATATGTACACATTTTATATATATATATATATTTATTTATCCTTTATATTTTAAAATATATTTTATATATATTTTATAAATATTTTGTAATTCACGTATACCTACATATTTTAATTTATATCTATATTCATATATATATCTTTTATTTATTTTCTTCATTTATTTATTTATTTACATGTTCATATTTCATAATTTTTATCTATTTTCCTTTATTGTTTTTTATGTTCATTTATGTATTTATTTATGTGTTCTTTTTTACTTTAGTTTATTTATTTATTTATTTGCTATGATTGATTTTTCGTTTTTTTACTCATTATTTTTATGCACATTATTATATTTATTATTCTATTATGCATATTAGTATCATATTTCAAAAAAGGAAAATATTTCAAATTGAGGCAATATTTTGCGTTTGGGAAATTCGAGAAAACATGCCCTAAGGTGCTGGGTGTCGATTTTTCTCGTTCGACCAAATAGCTAAATATCCTTTTAAAAACTTTTCAAAATAAGGCAATATTTTGCGTTTGGAAATTCGAGGAACGTGCCCTAAGGTACTGGGTTTCGATTCCTCGTTCGACCAAATAGCTAAATATCCTTTTAAAAACTTTTCAAAGTAAGGCAATGTTTTGCGTTTGGAAATTTGAGGAACGTGCCCTAAGGTGCTGGGTTTCGATTTCTCGTTTATTCAAATTGCCAAATATCCTTTTGAATTTTAATCCATGCCATTCGAGTTTTTTTTAAGGATCGTATTTTAAATTTCTTTAAAGTTTTCAGTTTTTTGACACTAAGACATTAAGTAATCAACTAGGTACCAATTTTGGGCGTATCGAGGGTGCTAATCCTTCCTCGTGCGTAACCGACTCCCGAACCCATTTTTCTGAATATCGTGGACCAAAATCGTTGTTTTAATAAAATTAAATCATTTATTAAAAACAACCGCTTTGCAAGGTGATCCGATCACACCTCATCAAAAAGGATCGGTGGCGACTCCCATTTTCGTTTTCATTTTCCAAAACCCAAGTCGACCCCGTTTTTCAATCCAAAAAATGGTGTCAACAGCTTGGCGACTCTGCTGGGGATTTTAAATAAGAGAGTCAAGCCACGAGTTGATTATTTCTTGTCTTTTTGTCGAAAGTTGAAAATTTAATTTAAATATACGATCCTCTCATTGCATTTCATTTGTTTTGAGTTATAGTTTTCATCATGTTTTGTATTTTAAATTTTTATATCTCTGCATTGCATTGCATGGCCGTTGGTCACACCTTTTAAGTGGGAGTGAGAAGCTATTCCTTCGTGAGGTTTTCACCTCCGTGTAGGATAGTGGATCGCTTTCGGAATACATCCGTACCTATGTCTTCATGAGATTTTCATCTCCGTGCAGCCATAGGGAAATGTATTCCCCTGAATCGAACTCGGTCCGCATGAGCCTATAATGGGTGAGGATCGAGGAATCTGCTGGTTCAGGTACCCTTACTTTAGAACCAAACCTCACATAGTGAACCTTAGGAGCCCACCCTAGATAGAACCACTTCGAACCCCTAGTAGTCACTCGATTAGATACTTTCTGTTCTCCTTGTTTATTTTTGTACTAACCCCTCTTATTGTGCTTTGATTATGATTGCATTGCATCTGCATCTTAGGAAAGAGATATTGATTTAAGTCCGATTACTAAATTAGAAAGCTTGTCATGGAATACGGATTCCTTGATAAAGTGGAAAACAATACGACTTCCCAAATATATTCCGAGAAACACAAGAAGGGCGATGAAAGAGTTCGTGATCTTTACTTCGTGGCCTAAGGGTTCGAGACAATTGTCCAAAAGCCTTCGACAAGTTGATGAGCCTTATGAAGATGGGCAAATGATGGATCGCGACCAAGATCAAGAAAATGAGCTAGCAATGGCATCTATCGGCGAGATTACCTCAAGCATGCAGATGAAGAAAAAGACCGATGTTGTTTCTTGGAATATGAGGGTGAGATCGTACATGTATCCGTTTTGTGTAAGGGAATTTACTTTCTAGAAAAGTTTCCTAAATGTAATTGAATCAGAATCAACGTCTCTTTAGGCATTCATTTCATACATTTGCATTACATTGCATCATATGCATTAGATTTTCATGAAGTGACCCTAATTAGGTAAAATTATTTCAGAAAGTCTGGAAAACCAACATTTTTGCGGTACCCGAATAGAAACTAAGGAATGGACCAAAGGTTGGAGAGATTAGAGCGAATGCAGATACAGATGCTAGAGCAATTGGCCAAATTTCAACAAGATGTGAAGGATCAGATGCTAGAAGTCCAGAGAAATCTGATGAGCCAATTAACCCAGTTGTTGGATATGAGGTTGGAGAAAGGAAAAAACCCAGTGGTCCACTTTGGGAATGATAATGAAGGTCCTGCATATCTTCCAGACTTTACCCCAACCGACATCCAAGCACAACCAAACACATATCCACAAAGGGTAATTGCCAACATCCAGACCAATACCTCGACACCGGTGAATTTCGCGACAGGTTCAGGTTCCAATCTAAGGGGCAATCTAACTAATTTTGCCGTCCTTGATGATCTAGCGGGAACAAAACAGGCAAGGGTAGAGTTCTCAAAACAATTTGAAGATCATTACAAACGGAAAGGGCAAGAATGGAACTCCCAAAACAATACATCAAAGGTCTCGAGGAAGAGGAAAAATGAGGTGAGCAATGCGGGTAGGCATAATGAGGGTTATTCAAAGCCGTTTACCACAGGTCAGCAAAGGTCGGTTGTTACTGGCCATCAGATATCCCCAAGACATGAATTTGGCACTAAGCAAAGCATTAAGAAGTCTCAATTTACACCAATCCCAATGTCGTACCAGGAGCTGTATCAGAGTTTATTTGACGCACATGTTGTCTCCCCTTTCTACTTGAAGCCTTTACAACCCCCGTACCCATATGGTATGACATAAATGCGCAATGTGACTACCATGCGGGAATTATGGGGCATTCTATAGAAAACTGCACTGCCTTTAAAAAGCTGGTCGAAAGGCTTATCAATATGGGCATCGTCAAATTTGAAGATTCACTCAGTACAGAAAACCCGCTACTCAATCATACAGATAATGAAAGGAATGCGATGAATGAAGAGATGTTGGGAAACGTTCACATCAGTGCCGAATACGAAGAAGCAACCGGAGAAGAGATCTTATTAGATGTTCGCCCTTATAAACTTGGGAGTGTTCTAAATAATCAGATTGTAGAAGAGACCCCTATAGTATTTAGAACTTACTTAGAGTAATATTCAAAACAAACTTGTTGCTTTTAGCCTAGAAGCAACAAGAACTCTTTTGTGAAATAGACTCATTTTAATGAAATGCATCTTTGCGATCATTTTTGAGCCAATATTCTTTCATTCTTTATGAATAATTATTCTTTCATTCTTTTTCCAAACCATTCATTCATTCATAATCATATTGTACAGATAATCATTCTTAAATTCATACATTCTTTGTATATTCTTTTGTACCTACAGTAGGGCCCTGGATCTCAACGACATGAATGACACTGCTACAGACTTAGAATCTCCTTTTGAGCGAGAAATGTGTTTAGAGGGATCTCACGCCTTTGAAGATGACATAGATTGTAGCCTATCTCTGGACTTGTTGAGGATGGTAGAATAAGAGGATAAACAGGTCCTACCTCTCAAGGAATCATTAGAATTTGTGAACTTGGTGAAGACTAGAATTGACCTAACCACAGAGACGAAGCATACCTTCTTGAGTTACCTCTAGAGTTCAAAGATGTCTTCTTATAATAAAATCATATAACAAAGACGATGTCGAAATTTGCGGTCTGACGATGCAATTCTTTGCCGGGGCAATGTCTCTCTCGTTGAGTCAGCATAGCTTTGCCCATTTGAAGTCAAGTTTCCATCCCTTCAAGATGTTGCTGGATTTTATACTGATTAAAGAGGAAGATCTAAAGTTTTCTGTCATAGTTGCATCCCAAAAGGGCTCTATGAAAGAAATATGGTATCAAAGAAGGTTTTTGCATGATCATACCAGGGTATGCCTCGATTCTTATAATAAAATCTGCACAACAGCACGATGTCAGAAATTTACAGTGCGAACAATACAATTCTTTGCTGGGGCAATGCCTCTCTCGTTGAGTCAGCATAGCTTTTCCCATTTGAAGTCGAGTTTCCATCCCTTCAAGATGTTGTTGGATTTTATCCTGATTAAAGAGGAAGATCCAAAGTTCTCTGTCGTAGTTGCGTCCCAAAAGGGCTTTATGAAAGAAATCTGGTACCAAAGAAGGTTTTTCACATGCAAGATGAAAGTGGAAGATCTTATGTGGAAGACTTTGGAATAGCATTGATTCTAGTCGAAAAGCATGACCAGGACTTGCCTGATCTCATGAGTTCAGACTCAAAAAAAAAACAAGACAAAAAAACAAAAATAATAAAAATAAAAAAAACCAAAATAAAAAAAATCAATCAATCAAAGCCAAAAATAGGAGACAAAGAAAGAAGAAAAAAGAAAAAGGAAAGGTCAAGGTGAAAACCCGCAAAGGGCGCTTTGACCAAAGGTGGATCTGAGTTGAAAACCCAAAAAAGGGCGACTCAAATTTTGAGCAAAATGGGGCATGGACATCACCATTATCGAAGACTTCTAATGGGCATTGCTTCATTTTTTTTTTGAGAGGCCACTTCATGAGCCAAAGTCATCGTATATCGATACAGAATTTCAGAGAAGAGGGTATTGGAGAATGCATTGAGCTTAAACAATAGCACGATAGCTGAGGTCTCAAATTAACTCAGAAGTGAACACCACGATTCGTCACTGAAGTTCCTAGAATTGAACATCAAAAATTGAAGGAAAATGACTGAGACTTATGAGGATTGACGTGAGAAATTACCATTTGCCCTCATTGTTTGTCGAACATCGGTACTGGGGCAACACTTCTCTTTTTGGTTTACGGTATTAAGGTAGTTCTACCTATTAAAATCCCCTCATTGCTTGTTGAAGGGATCCAATCGCGATACGATCAGTTGAACCTAGGAAAAAGGTTAAAAGCTATTCTTCAGGGTCGGATGTACCAAAAACAAATGATACAAGTCCATAATGAACAGTGTCATCTCAGAGAATTCCATGAGAGGGTTGGATGTCGCAAAAGATCATTCCCATCCAAAAAGATTCCGGAGGGAAATGAATTACAAACCGGGAATGTCCCTACGTTGTAAAGAAGATGTTCTTCAGAGGAGCACTGATCCTGAGTGAGATTGCTAATCTTATAAACTCGGATCCAGTCAAGAAACACTTCGTTTAAAGAAGAAGGAAGGACCAAGGTGAAAACCTACAAAAGGGCACTTTGAGTCAAAAAAAAAGGGATGAAAAAAATGAAAAAATGAAAAAGTAAAAATGGAGAGGCTAAGGGGAAAACCCGCAAAGGGCACATTAGGCCAAAGGGGATTTGAGTTGAAAACCCGAAAAGGGCGGCTCAAATATTGATCAGAATGGGGCATGAAGTGATCAGATTGAGGCATGTGGTGATTTTGCTATACCTGAAAGGGTAAGGCGACATCTTGGGGCATCGACGAAGTCCTGTAGATCTTCTAAACACATGTCAAACTCAGGAAAGTCTTCAGAAAGTTTGTACAGAGAAGTTCAAGCTGCGATATCTAGGGCACCTAACCTTCATACTATTTATATATTGAATTTGTTGTTGTTCTTGGAATACTTCATTCTTTTTCAAGATACATGTTCTAATCAATTCCTCTTTTTTTGCTATCCTTGATAATTTATTCATTTCGAGATATGCTCTCAAATCAATTCTATTTTATCTATCATTATGATCTTTTGCAAGCATGTTGCATTAGAATAATGATTAATGGACTAATAATACTTTCACAATGGAAGTTTTGCATATTACTCTAGAAGTTTCTAAATAATATAGGAACCTGAAACAGGGCTATTGTTTAGAAAACACCAAGTTTAAAGGGTGAAATATCTAAGAAAGAAGAGTCTAAGTTAAAGACTATCCTTTCAGATTTTGTTGTTCAAACATTGATTGAACAAAATGACGAGATGTCGCGTTGGTGACAAAGCTTCAATGAACAAATAAGCAAGGATCACCGAGTGATAAGAAAATGTTTTCTCGGAGAAGAAAATTTTTTAATTGTGTATGAGCATTTGGTATGACACCTTGGGAATAGGGTAAAAGACCAAAGAGCTTCACATTCTGTATCCTGGAATTACGATAGGAGAAGATTGAGAAAAGTCATATCTTTCTACCCTTGGGTAACAGCGGGAGAAAGATGGTTCAAATTTTGCATCTAGTGGATTGAACTTTGACGTTCACAATGGAGGGGCAATCAGATTAAGTGTTTCTTTGGGATATGCCAGCTAAGCAAGAAGGCGTTGGAACACGTCAGTGATAAAACAATGAGCAATAACAACTCAAACATTAAGGAATCATCTTCATGGCATCATGCATTCATTCAAATGCCATTCATACACATCTAGCTAGGAGCAGTTGATTCATTCTGATCATGTCATCCTAATCGCTAGGCACAATAGGTTCATAAAATAGAACATAAAGGTCATGTTCACCAGAGAACAGATCAATGAAGATAACAGATCTTGCCTTCCTGTACTGATAGCGAAGCAAATCGAAGAAACCATAGTTTGCAATTAAGAAGATTGAAGCTACAACAGCGGATCTTACTTTCCTAGCGTTGCAGTGGAACAGATTGAAGCTACAACAGCGGATCTTACTTCCCTGACATTGCAATTAAAAAGATTAAAGCCACATCGGTGAGTCTTGATTAAAGCTACAACAGTGAATCTTACGCCCCAAGCGATGCAGTGGAATAGATTAAAGCCAAATTGGTGAATCTTGTTTCTCCGACATTGCAGTTAAAATGATTAAAGCCAAATCGGTGAATCTTGATTGAAGCTACAACAGCGGATCTTACTTCCCTGACATTGCAAATAAGAAGATTGAAGCTACAACAGCGGATCTTACTTTCCTAGCATTGCAGTGGAACAGATTGAAGCTACAACAGCGGATCTTACTTCCCTGACATTGCAATTAAAAAGATTAAAGCCACATCGGTGAGTCTTGATTAAAGCTACAACAATAATCTTACGCCCCAGCGATGCAAATGGAATAGATTAAAGCCAAATTGGTGAATCTTGTTTCTCCGACATTGCGCTTAAAAGATTAAAGCCACATCGGTGAATCTTGATTAAAGCTACAACAATGAATCTTACGCCCCAAGCGATGCGATGGAATAGATTAAAGCCAAATTGGTGAATCTTGTTTCTCGACATTGCGTTAAAAGATTAAAGCCAAATCGGTGAATCTTGATTAAAGCTACAACAGCGAATCTTACGGCCCAAGCGATGCAGTGGAATAGATTAAAGCCAAATTGGTGAATCTTGTTTCTCCGACATTGCAGTTAAAAAGATTAAAGCCACATCGGTGAATCTTGATTAAAGCTACAACAGCGAATCTTACGCCCCAAGCGATGCAGTGGAATAGATTAAAGCCAAATTGGTGAATCTTGTTTCTCCGACATTGCAGTTAAAAAGATTAAAGCCACATCGGTGAATCTTGATTAAAGCTACAACAGCGAATCTTACACCCCAAACGATGCAGTGGAATAGATTAAAGCCAAATTGGTGAATCTTGTTTCTCCGACATTGCAGTTAAAAAGATTAAAGCCATAATGACGAATCTTACTTTCCAACAGTTACGAGTTACAAATCCTATCTCCCTGATATTACAATGGAGTGGATCGAAGAACCAAAATCTCATCCCCCTAAAGTTGCAGCAGAGTGGATTGAAACTACAAGTTGTATCTTTCTGAAGTGTAGTGGAGTGGATCGACGCAACAAGACATAGTGGACTGAAACAAAGCTACTTGAAGAGAAGCGTCAAGAGAAGTCAAGATTCGGCAAGACCGGGCAAAAATTGGTCTTTCTTAGTCTTTGCTCTGTTCTTGTTACATGATAACGAGCAAAGAGGGGCAGCTGTACAGACCAATTTTTGACCCTGGGCCTAGTACCCAAACTAAACCCACTACCCAAATTAGGCCCAATGGTAAAAAAAAAAACCTAAGCCCAACAACAACAGCCCATAAACTAAAAAATTCACAGCAAACCCTAACCCCTAACCCTAGCTCCAGCCGCTGCAGCCACCGACCCCAACTGCCGCCACTCCTCTGCCACCTGCTCTCTACCTGCTTTCTGCCATCGCCCAAACTGCTCACCTGCAAAGACAGAAACAAACACGCAAAGCAGAACCAAATAGTAGCATAACAATAATAGAAGCTATAACATTGTATCAATCTGCTATAAAAGCAAAAAGAAAATATAACTTTGGGGGGGAATCGGTTCTAAGGGGACTGACTTTGAATTTGTAAAAGGGGGGCCTTTTTTTCATTTTCCTTTTGTAATAGATAGAAACTGATCAAAAAAATGAAAGCAAAAGTTGAAAAGAAATAAAGACAAGAAAAGGTTGTTGTTCTTTTTCTTTTCCGTTTTTTTCTCATTTTTTCTTTTCATATTTTCGAAACAAAAATAAAAAAGGGAAGCCTTTTTACCTTTTTGGTTGTCGCCGGGGTGCTCAGGAGACCGAGGAGACGATTCGGAGAGAAGGTCTCCCTTCCGCCATGTACGGCGGCGCCGGCACCGACGGCCAGTGGCCGGCACGGCGGCTCTTGGCCGGGCCCTTGGCCGTAGAAGAGGGAGAGGGGAGAGTGTTTTTGAAGTTTTTTTTGAGAAGAAGAAGAAGAATGAAAATTTAAAAAAAAACTGACTTAAATAAGCTTTCAAAACGACGTCGTTTTGGGCGACCTTCTTGGGCACCAAACGGGCGCTGCTTTTGACTCGACTCGATGGCCGACCCAACCCGCTCCAGGGGATCCGCGTGTTTTTAATTTTTGGGCTATTTGTGCGCGCAGTCCCTCCTATTTTGTGGCGTGTTGCAATTTGGCCCTTTTTCATTATTTTCTTTTATTTTTAATTTACCCCCATAATTTTATTTTTGCTTCAATTTGGTCCATTTCAACGCTGCGTTTTCGTGCTGTGGTTTATTTGCAGTTTTGGTCCCTTTCTCTCAGCACGCATCACAATTTAGTTCCTTTTATCTTTTTTCATTTCGATTTCGCCCCGTATATCTTGCTTTTACTTCGATTTAACCCTTTTTTAGCTTTTTTATTATTTTCTTCATTATTTTTAATATATTATCATCTTTTATTATTATTATTATTATTATTATTATTATTTATATCATTATTACTTATTATATTATTATTATTATTATATAATAGCTTATACATATATACTGTACATATATTTTTCTAACTTATTTAATATATATGAGTACTCATTTTTTATATCTATATGTATATTTATACCTTTTCTCATGAATGTGTATATACATACTCATGCATATATGTTTTATATATATTAAAATATGTATATTATATATATATATTTATTTTATGTTATTTTTATCTTACTTTATTTTTTATAATTCACATACGTATATATTTTCTTATACGTGCATATATTCTTATGTTTTATAAAATTTACGCATACCTTTCTCATAATATACATGTATATATTTTAACCTTTGTAAATATGTACATATGCACCTACTTTTTACATGTATTTCATTATTTTCATATTTCATAATTTCATGTACCTACATATATATGTACACATTTTATATATATATATATATTTATTTATCCTTTATATTTTAAAATATATTTTATATATATTTTATAAATATTTTGTAATTCACGTATACCTACATATTTTAATTTATATCTATATTCATATATATATCTTTTATTTATTTTCTTCATTTATTTATTTATTTACATGTTCATATTTCATAATTTTTATCTATTTTCCTTTATTGTTTTTATGTTCATTTATGTATTTATTTATGTGTTCTTTTTACTTTAGTTTATTTATTTATTTATTTGCTATGATTGATTTTTCGTTTTTTACTCATTATTTTTATGCACATTATTATATTTATTATTCTATTATGCATATTAGTATCATATTTCAAAAAAGGAAAATATTTCAAATTGAGGCAATATTTTGCGTTTGGGAAATTCGAGAAAACATGCCCTAAGGTGCTGGGTGTCGATTTTTCTCGTTCGACCAAATAGCTAAATATCCTTTTAAAAACTTTTCAAAATAAGGCAATATTTTGCGTTTGGAAATTCGAGGAACGTGCCCTAAGGTACTGGGTTTCGATTCCTCGTTCGACCAAATAGCTAAATATCCTTTTAAAAACTTTTCAAAGTAAGGCAATGTTTTGCGTTTGGAAATTTGAGGAACGTGCCCTAAGGTGCTGGGTTTCGATTTCTCGTTTATCCAAATTGCCAAATATCCTTTTGAATTTTAATCCATGCCATTCGAGTTTTTTTTAAGGATCGTATTTTAAATTTCTTTAAAGTTTTCAGTTTTTTGACACTAAGACATTAAGTAATCAACTAGGTACCAATTTTGGGCGTATCGAGGGTGCTAATCCTTCCTCGTGCGTAACCGACTCCCGAACCCATTTTTCTAAATTTCGTGGACCAAAATCGTTGTTTTAATAAAATTAAATCGTTTATTAAAAACAACCGCTTTGCAAGGTGATCCGATCACACCTCATCAAAAAGGATCGGTGGCGACTCCCATTTTCGTTTTCATTTTCCAAAACCCAAGTCGACCCCGTTTTTCAATCCAAAAAATGGTGTCAACAATAATCTTAATAGTTAATAAGCAATAATCATGCATGCATGCATGCATGCATGCATGTATGTATGTATGTTTTGAACTCAAATATTAAAGTACAAACCGAAGTTTTCGTCACTCGTCTACGACTCTTGTGTTTACCTTCTCTCGAAACGACTCAATGTCATCTTTAACTATGTTCAATAATTCTATAATAGAAACAACATTACTTTACATCCAATTAACATGCAAATACTTAGCCAAACATATTTTTCATTTTATTCAATTTAGTCCCTATATCTGGGATACTCGTATTTTTCAATATCAAACATTGAATCAAAATCCGATTTCACATTCTTTCCTTAGGGACCTTATACTTCCTATCTATAACATAATTTCATGATAGTTTTCAATTTATTCAATTTAGTCCCTAATGTTACAAAGTTATTTAAAATTTTAATTTAGTTTCTAATTTAGTCCTTATCACAATCTAAGCTCACTATATATTAATATCTTAAATTTCAAGCTTAGTTCATCAATTTCTCTCTAATGGCAACTTGTTAAAAACTAAGTGATTGGATAAATTGATACATTAGTTAACTAAATCAAGTTCCCATTATCATAAATCTATAAAATTTGAAGAAAACAACTTAAATATCTTATTCAATTTGATGGCCAAATGACAAATAAAAGTTATTTTATTTTCGTAGCTCATGGCTTGGGCAAGAAGATGACAATGTCATCTTTCCATCGACTAATTTGCTTTATATATTAAGGTTAATTAGTTTAATTAATTAGATTAATCTTAGTTGACTTTATTAATGTTTTTATATGTTTTTAATTAGAAACCAGACTAAGTGGAAATCAACAACATTCCCCACTAAATTATTTTAAAAATGGATTAAATAGTAATATTGGTCTTTTAGATAATTGTTATTTAAGTCCTCAAGTATTTTCTAAATTAAAATCTTATAGCGATTAAATTTTAAAATTTAATCCATCACTTTGATCAGCTATATTCTCAATTAGTGTACTTAACCGATCTTATAAATTTTGTCTTTTACATTTGCAGACTCAATTTTTGAAAATGAAATTTTGAAATTGTATTTTTTACAACACTTAAAATTAGGTCGATATAGTATCCTTATTTAAAATTATCCTTTTGTTATTGTTATAATATCAATCTCATATATCATGGAACAACATAAATTTAATAGAAAGATATCAAAATATATAAAAAGTTATAAAATCAATTGACACACTATCTTTTTTAGATTAAGGGTGGGTTTGGATGGGCGATTGGGTGCAGTGCGGTGCACTTAGCCTACTTTTTGTCTCACGCTACAGTATCTAATCTCACCGCCACCGCTGTTTTTACACTAACCGCAGGTAAACGCACCGCCCATCCAAACTCACCCTAAGTACTCTACATTGATTATCCAAACATTTCTTATTAAGAAGAACAAAGAACGCAAGCAACTCCACATTGATTGTAATTCTTTTTATTTATCCTTTTTGCATATAAAGATTTTGTAACATAATTTAAGAAATTTTGACGAAATTAGTTAATAGAATTTTTTTAAAACCCGGATATAATACTTCTAATAAGAAGATACATAGGAAGTAGGAACCTAAAACCAAAGCAAATTCCAAAATTTTAAACAACCCTAATAATACAACTATCTTTTATTTTAGTCCAAAAGCTAAAGAAGTGGCCATAATTATATGTATATGCACAGTTAG
Source organism: Gossypium raimondii (assembly GCF_025698545.1). Taxonomy (NCBI): domain Eukaryota; kingdom Viridiplantae; phylum Streptophyta; class Magnoliopsida; order Malvales; family Malvaceae; genus Gossypium; species Gossypium raimondii. The sequence goes on along the minus strand of NC_068569.1, from coordinate 48,813,222 downwards.
AAAATAAAATAAAAATATCCTCACTCTATAAAGAAATTTGTATTATTTTAAGGGTGTTTTGTCGTTGCATATCATTTATATAAAAAATAGAAAAATATCCGTACACTTGAACTCATACGTCTTTAACTTTCTACATTTATACTCTATGATTCAACTAAAGTTTCATTCCATAGATGTACCATAATCTAGTACCAACCTATGCAGCTAAGAAGCTTTCATGGCGATACAACATTTATTCACACCCCTTTCAATCCTAAAATATCCCTTTTCACCCCAAGCTTCTCCCCATAAATTCTTAACCAGCCAATAGTTTAAACCTTCTTCACTTGTCCCATATCCAACAATAGTGACTGCATGAGTAAGAGAATTGCCACAATCTCCATTAAACACACCACCTTGAAAAAACTGAAAGGCTAGTCCACTTCCATCGATTGCAACGGACACAGGTTGATTTGTGACGGCCTGAAGCATCGCTTCTTCATCAGTTGCGGGAAATGTTTCATAGTTGATGATGGTGGCTGCTTTGTTTTTCTGTTTACCGGTGTCGCAAGTTCCTTGCATTTCTTGATATGTGTACCTTTCTTCGGTGGTTATTCCATGGTTTTTGATAATGTATTCGAAAGCAGCCGTCATCTTGTCCGCCAACTGACCAACCTTGGTTTCTGTTGCAATCCAATAGTTATTGCTCGGATAATGAGATTAAGTTACCAGTTCTTATTTTAATTATCCCTTCACTGGCTGCCACTGCTGGAAATGCCCAACAAGATCTTGCAAAGGTAAATGAAAAAGAACTCTTTGTTATTTATATACTAACATTAATTAGTTCCAAAATATAATTGAGGGTTGATAGCATTTCTTTTTTTTAAAAGCAATGGGTTGAAAGTATTTTATATTTCAACAAAATAGGAAAAGTTTTGAAGTGATTGATCTAATAAAAAGAGAATGTCTTTTTAATATTTTTCATACTGAATTTGTGTATAATTAATTTGTGACATTAACTCAATTAAATGTTTTTGTGTACTCACTACATTGACCTTATTCTTAATAGGAGTGACTTCATCTTGATCCCTCCAATCGAAGTTCGTCAAAACATTTGAAAAGTTTTCATACAAAATGATGTTGATTTTGAAATCGTGGAATGTCCTGCATCTTGTATCCAGTGTGAGTTGCAATGAGTTCATCTTGCGTCATGTCTGCAAATTCATTGAGACCTAACTTAAAACTTCTATTTCCACCATTGTTAAAACTCTTAATATATTCTAAGTTCTCTTTGAATATATTAAGACGCTTCTCATTTTCTAATTTGCTCTCCTATTTTCGACTATAATCAGCCATCCATTGCTGTAACAGATGCCAATGTTCCAAAAATTAAAAAGGTTAAGCTCGTTGTTTTAAGGTATTGCAGAAATACAACAATAATTTAAGGGTTTTATTTTTCTTTGCTAATTGCTTGAATTCTTTTTTTATAGGGTAGGATAAAATAAAATTAAATGAAACATTTAACTTAAAGTAAACGTTTGGAAGTAAATATATATTTATGAAACTTATATTAATAAATAATTCCCAAACATTCTTTGAAGTTAATGATAACGTTTTCATTTTTTTACTAAAATATTCTAACAATTCCCACTTAATTTAATAAAAATATTTAAGCACTAATTTTTTAGGTGAAGATAGAAAGCTATGTATAATGTACAAGAGCTAATGGCATGAACCTGTACATAGTGTTTCAACAATATCTGCTCCAAAACGAACAGTGAACTAAGTTTCGAACTCAACCTTTATTACTATTACAGGATCTATACACTGCATCCTAGGGAGGGATTTATTTATATATGCATGCCATGAAATCACTGTGATTCATTCTTGTTCGAAAAAATTTCAGTCTGTAACGGTTTTCTTGCACAGCGGAAAATAAAAATTTTGAAAATTGAGCCGATTTGTGATATTTATAGCAAGAAACTCTTTACCGAAATTACACTTGTATTTTTGGTTAGACAGATCCTTGTCATTCTTAGCTTTCAACCAAATTACCTTCTCTGCTATTCTCGTACCACGAATTACTTCGACTTTACCAGTAACAGCCCATTTTTCAGTTAATCCAATTCTAATTCCATTAAAACTCGATTCGACTCGAAAAAACCGAAAAAATTTGAATTTCGAGTTAAACGAATTGAGTTATTCGAATCAACTCAATTTTTTTTTTCAAATTTCGAGTTTGAATCAAGTTGAGTTTTCGAATTCGAATAACTCGAATAATTCGAATATCAAACTATAATATTTTACATTTTTACCCCAAACTCCCAAACTTTTTTACTTTTCCCTCAAACTTTTACTTCTTCCCACTTTCCCCCCAAAACTTTTACTCCCCTCCCTCCCAATCCCCCAATCTACCCAAAATCCATTTCCCACCAAAATTTTACTCTCCCATTTACTTTTTCTCAAAATTTTACTCCCAAAAACCCTCGAAACCTTTTATTTTCCTCCAAAATTTTTACTCCCTCCCACGTTTCCCCTAAAACTTTTATTCCCTTCACATCCCACCTCCCATCTACCCCAAACCCTCCCCCCTCCAATTTTTTTTAATATTTTCCCACCAAAATTTTACTCCCCCTATTTACTTTCCCTCAAACTTTTATTCCCAAAACTTTTTTTATTTTCCCCCTAAACTTTTACTTCTCACCCTTTACTCTCAAATAAAAAATCAAAATTATCCAAAAAAAAATCACTAAACATAAATATTAATAATTTTATTTATATCTACTATTTATATTATTAAATTAAATTTCACATTTTATATTATTTATATTATTGAATTGTTTAGTCATATTGAATATTTATATTAAAATTGAATTATTAATTATGCCATAAAATATTCGTGTTAAAATTTTATATTGGTATCAATTTCACATTTTATTTTTAAAATAACTTTTATTAAAAATCATATTTTTACATTTAATATATTTTTAATTCCAAAATACATAGTGACAAGAATCTGAATATAATTGAAACAACTAAGCAAGCAAAGAAGCTAACCAGTATATAAAATATTAATAAATAAATTATGAGGTGATGAAAGTTAATAAAAAATTTGATTAAGGTAGACAAATTTTATTACGATGGGTGATGGTGGTTACAAGGACCCAAAATTATTTTTTAAAATTTGACTCGAACAAATATATTCGATTCGATTCGAATTCCATCTCACTCGACTCGATTCGAGAAAACTTCAAATAAAGTTAGGATGATAAAATGAGATTCGAAAACTTGATTAACTCGAAATTTTTTGATTCAATCAAATGCTCACCCCTAGGTTTTAGAACCCCATTTTCAATTATTGAGTCTGTAAATATTATTGTTTAATATTTACAAGGTTATTATAAAGTTTAATTAAATTTTGGTCTGTTAATTTTGTTAATCAAATAGTTAATTAAGGTACATGGACTAAATTGTAAAAGTGGTAAACTTTAATCATTATGAATTTTTAGTTAATTAGAGGAACAGTTAGGCAATTGGTCAATTTATAAATAGATATTCAGTGGTGGCTGCACATTATTATCACTAATTATTTAATCAAGCTTAAGAATTAATTAATTAAACCTTAGTTAAAATAATTAAGATAATTAATTTAATCGTATGTTTATAAGCTAAAATTTAAAACTCATCATATTTATTTCCTTTCTTCTACAACTGAAACCACTTGAGGAAAACCTAGGAAGCCATTTTTATGAGCTTAAGCATTCGACCCTCCATTTGGTAAGTGATTTTAAGTCATTTTCTCGAGAGCTTGATTTAGTTAGCATGTGTACCAATTTGTAAAAATGTTAAAGTTTTATAAAGTTTACATTATTGAATGCTTAATGAAATTGGAGTTAATTTGTTATATTTTAAACCTAGATATGAAAAAGAACTAATTTGTAAAGTGAATGTTGTTAATTTTGAACATAGGGAGTAAAGTGCAAAGAATTCAAAATTGATGTTAAATTTCTATAATTATAGATATTAGAGAGCTGTAGAAGGATGAAATTGAGATCGGTTTCAAAATCGAGGCTCAAATTTGAAAGTTATAGTAATTTTGTTTTAGGGACTAAATTGAATAAAATACTAAAGTTTATGAAACATTCAAAACATGAAATTGAATAGTCATATGCATATAAGAGGATGATATAAGGTATTTGGAATTGATAAATTAAATTGATTCTCATTTAGATTGAGAATTGAGCAAAGTCAACGACAATATGAGAAAAAGGCAAAATTATCGAATAGTCCTTGCAATTTAACTTGTCTGTTGATTTAATTAGGTAATTTCATGTGGTGTATTGTATTTATATTTTCATATATTTTAAATTTTAAGTGCATGTATGTTTAATTGAAATTTGAATTGTTTACGATTTGGTACAAAAGGTGAGATTTGGGCCAAATTGTAAAGAAATATAAATGAACTTGTATGTCAAAATTGCCTTGACAAAACTTCGTAAATGTCTTATACACATGAACACAGGGTGATTAATGATGATTACTGAGATCCAACATTTTTTGCAGACTCGAACATACACGTAAAACAGGTTTAGCTTGGACAAGGAACCTAATGTCGTTTCAAAGGTTTAGCCCAAACAGGTAACCTAACATGTATATTTTTAGCTTTCGACGTGTCATTACAAAGTTTTAGCCCAGACGGGTAACCAAACACGAATATATGTTCAACTCGAACGAGAATCAGATGTTATTAGTACCAATGCATTCGAGTTCATTTACTGAGTTTCATCAAGTAATACTGATAGCGTGAATGAGAAATTAAAATGTTACTAAATGTAATTGATGTTTTATACAGTATGAATGAATGGTTGGAATATAAATCTTTGATATACATGTATTAACATGTTATAAAATAGGCACATTATATGATGGGTTATATAATGAAGCTCACCATGTTGTTGTAATTTGCTATTGTAGGAAAAATGATCGAAATAAATAGTTTAATATGTTTAATTGTAAATCGAGGTAAGTTTATTGCTTCATATACCTATGAACTTACTAAGCATTTGATACGTTTACTCGTTACTTTTCATTTTTCCTATAGATTGTTGATTTGCAAAACTTGTCAATCAGATCAGCTTGAAGACCACACTATCCTACCATTGACTTGATATTCTTTTGATCATTTTATAGTCTAATTATGTGGCATGTACATAGATGTTAATATATGAGTTTACATTGGATGGATAGTTTGTTTTGAACTTGATTAATGTTTTAATTATGAAGTGTTAATATTCATACATTTAGATGTATGTTTTGGTAATTTGTGTGACTTTATGTTTGACATTAAAATGGCAAGATGAGTATGAAATGAGGTAGTAAAAGTGACAGTAAAGAATTGTAAAATGCATGGATGACTATGTTGAATTGATTAAGCTATTTTGTTATGCTTTTTGTTAAACTAAGCTTTATTGATAAATTATTTTGATATAACAAATAAAAATATTTTTGAATAAAGATTGTTTTAGACAAAGAATCGATGAAGTTCAAAGTAAAAACCTTTTAAGTCTCCAAATACTTTAGAGAATACTTTAAACACAAAAATATTTTAGGACAAGTCCAAAACACTTCAAGTATTTTTAACTCAACTGAAACAATCATAAAATCATGTGAAATAGTTTTAAATTTAGTGAAAATTTTAAAATTGAATGGAACAGTTTTAAATCAATTGAAAACTTTTAAATCAAGTGAAAACAACTCCCTAAACAAAAAGTATCGATATCGATATATTTTTATCGATACCTTTACTAATATCGATACAATTTTTGTATTCGAGACTTCAAAATTTTTTAAGCAATCATATTGAGTATTGATACTTTTAATTAAGTATTGATACCTAGACAATTTTAGCGATACCTTGGTTAGTATTGATACGATTTTTGCATTCTGACTTCAAAGAATTTTTGAACAAACACATAAAGTATCGATACATATAAAAAAGTATCGATACCTTTCATCAGGTATCAATAAATTTCTATTGGTACCGATGTAAATAGGGCTAACAGTCACTAAAATTTTGCATTAAATGCTAATAGTATCAATACCTATCAAAGAGTATCGATACTTGTTGTTGCATGTGACATAAATGCACTGGTATTTTCATTCCCAACGGCTCTATTCAATATAAGAAATACATCCTTGCGCACAAAGTGCATACGAAGTGCATCCTAACGCATCAACGCATAATCCCGTATATAAACCAATCCTATGGCATACTAACTATATTCAACACAGCTCGACCAACTAATAGGGTACCGATATGAAACATCATTTACAATTTAGTACAATTACCATTTATCAAGCCTATTCATCATCACAATCCAATCTATTAACATATCACATATACTTCATGTCATTCAATACATTTTCACCCAATCTCATTACACATATCATATTTCCAACATTTTATGCTATTTTACATTTTATTCATTTTAGTTCCCTATTTCAACATTTTATAATCAAGCTCAATTCAATCTCTCATATTATCACTAGGTACTCATATCAATATTTCTAGATGCAATTAACATGAAAATGGAACCAATTAACGCGACCCTAAATCATAAATGTATAAATTGTGGTCTCGTGTCACTCGTAGACAACTCTTTCTTTTCCTTTCCCTCTTGAAGGTTTCGCATCGATGTTAGCTATGAATAGTCACAAAACATAACACATTATCAATTTCCAGCCAATTCAAAACCAAATACCAATTTACACACATTTATCCCCTAAAATTGAGATAAGCATAATTTTTAATTTAGGGCTTCATATTAAAATCTGATTTCACCAAAATTCATTTGGGGCATTTCTATTTTCTATTCCTATCAATTTTCATAATAGTTTTGCATTTTAGTCAATTTGGTTCCTAATGTATGAAACAAACAATTAAGCTTTACAATTTAGTCCTTTTCGTAAGCTAAGTTTAATTTCTAACAATTTCACACCAATTTCATTCAATTTTCAACAAAGTTAATTTTTAAAAACTATGACAGTTTTACAAATTGGTACATGGGCTACCAAAATCAAGCTCTCATGATTCAATTTCCATAAAAATGAAAGAAAAGTGGCTAAACACTTACATGAAATTGGATGGCTGAATGTTTGAAATCTAAAACCTTCTTATTTTCTTATTTTCTTTAGTTCTCACAGCTTAGGGAAGATGATGGTAACATCTTCCAGTAAGCTTTGGCTTTTATATTATGATTAATTCATTAATTAATTTTAGTTAACTTAATTAATCTAACTTAAATAAATTTTATCATGTTTAAGCCAAGTTAATGACATCCAATATCATCATCCACTATAAACTATTCATAAGTGGCTTATTAGCCATTTGATCCTTTAGATAATTGCTATTTAAGTCACCAAGTATTTTTCTAATTACAAATCTATAGCGATTAAACTTTTATAATTTAGTCTCTAGTCTTAATTAACTATAATTGCAGCTAAATTGCTTATCCAAAATTCACTTCATCAATATAATACCTTCATAAATATCTCTAGTTACTATTTACAGACTTGGTTTACAGAAACAAGGTCCCAAAACCGTATTTTATGACACCACTGGAAATAAGTTGTTACAACAAGAGCTGGTCTCATAACATCAAGAGGGTTGTGTCGCGACTTCCAGGGAAGACTCCTTAAAAATTTACTTCATTTGAATTCAATCTACCAAATTATACACACGAATGGTCTAAGGACCCAATGTGAAATTCTATTCAACTCAAAAGATTATCATTTACACATTTCTTAAAGATTTCAAAACACTTATAAACATGATCAAAACAATTCACAAGTTAATTTTATCTGGCATTCACTATCCAAAATACCTACTTGACCAATAACAACTTTAAACTAGTTTAATTCTAGGTACATGTCATCTATTGAAACATAAAGAATGGTACAAACATGTCTGAGTCGAGAATAAATGATCTGGATGTTGCTTCACCTTTTAGGACTTTGAAATCTACTGATACTTGTGCATGAAATAAACAAATTGTATGCTAAGCAATAAAGCTTAGTGGTACTTTCATGATTCAAGTCATAAAAATGAAAACATTAACATAATACGAATGAAATCAAAGCATAGTTAAATTTCAAACCTTTTCGTGACATGTATGTTAAACATTCAACTATTAAGAATAAGTTCATTTCCATTACAATTCATACAATTTGATCAAATCAATATTTCATAATTCTTACTTTACTTTGTCATCCTGGGTTGCGCGGCAATGATGACTTTTAGAATTTGAAAATTATACAATCCCGAATGGCCCAGTAACGATGGCTTTCACTTTTTTGATGATCCTATGGCATGCTAACTAAACTCGACTCTACTCTAAATAGTTAGTAGAGTATCCAATATCCAATTACGTATCATTATTTATTCAATATCATAGTCCCAATTGATTTTATCAATTCGTATTACATGGCATTATCAAGCTCATGTTATTCTCGTTTACAATATATTTACATCTTAATTCAATTCTCAATACATCAAAGTTTCATACCATATCATTTCAACTTAATTTACCATATCTCATCATCAATTCACATATATATATTCAATGTTATATAACACAATTCATACAATTTTTATGTCACATATCATATACAAATAATATCATACTATTTTCTACTATGTTCAATTCAATCCAATTGTAACACCTCATACTCGGCTTATACGTTAAGACCAAACCTGGAGAGCTACCTCAAAACATTTAAGAAAAATCCAACCTTAACTATGAGAAATTTGTTATCCAAAAACATTTAAACAGTTAAGCCATCAATGTAATTCAAACTTAAACACTATAACCAGAAAGAACATGTGATAGTATAAGTTCATATACACAACAAAGATAATCAGAAATGAGAGATGACCAAGCTCCTAACACGCCGAGCCTCTTAATTCGATGGGTTACCTGAAAATTAGTCAACAAACATAATGATATAGCTAAGTGTATAATCAATGTACATAATCAAATCATACGTATGTATAACACATATAGGTGTTCATTTTCTCTTTATTTAGACATTTCTCAGTTTCAAATACAAAGTCAGAACTAAGGATATTTATTACAGTTACAGAACAGATCACATACAGATGCAATTTCCCAGCCCCATCCACTACACACCATATTTGACCATCCCAACACACCATATTGGCTACTAAATCCATCCAGCCCTACACACCACATACTGTCGGTATAACACGTTTCAGAATGATTACAGACTAGCTGTCAGATCAGTGTGCGATAAATCGCTAGAACCAAATGTAGATTTATGGCTCAGCCACTAAATTCGAAGATCATTAAATTGCCAGTACTTCCTTCTTTATATCATTCCTACCCAATATAGATGCATATTACAGATGTCAGATATTAGGGATGTACATACCATTACCCAAACACAATTCACAATCAAATAATACATATCATTTAACAGTTATCACATTAATTATAAATACAAATAATCGATTATTCAACCTCATAATATTGGATAGTATATTATACAATCTAATTGAGATCATACGAACCCTATGGAAAGCCTACATTCAATTTGAATAACGCTTACAGCCCTAGGGAAAATTCTAGTATTTTGGCTGACACACCTATGTGGATTCACATGACCAGGGTGTCTGGCCTGTGTGGTCCACACGGCCTGGCACACGGTCATGTGGCTCAAAATAATTAGTTACACGGTCTGGCACACGGCCAAGCACCCACTCGTGTGTCTCACAAACCCTCACACGGCTTGGACGCACACCCGTGTTCCTAGCCTATGTGTCTCCAACTCAAAAATAGTAAGTTACACGCCTGACACACGGCCTTGTGGCTCATACGACCTACCACATGGCCTAGCACATGGCCGTGTAGCGTAGAAAGCCATGTTTTTCAACATTTGTAATTTGTAAAAAATTAAGTTTTCATTACACACCTAATGTAGTTTCGATGTAGAAGCAACACAGAACAATTCGAAACCTAAAATAACAATTAATTGACTAATTAAATGACTAAATCGAACTCAAAATGAAAAAATTAGCACTCAAAACTTGGTAAAGGAAACTTACGGAAGCAATAAAAGCAAGAAGGATAAAGAAATAAGGGAAGAAGAGAAAAAGAAAACAATAGGGAAGAAGAAGAACGATAAAGGAAAAGAGGAATGAAAATAAAATTAAGTTTTAAACAAAATAATTATCTAAATAAATAAACTAATTTATTACTAAGTGATAAAATATTTCCTTGATGCATGCACAGATACTTAAACACAGGACCAGAAGATATACAAAAATTTAACCATCAAACCAACAGGCTCATTCTTGACGCAAATTCACATAGAAATAAACTTAAATCCAACGTTCAAAGATAATGGTCAAGTCGAACAAAATAAGAAAATTTCCAAAAATGAGATTTGAACCCCTGACCTCATACACACAAAAGGAACACTTAGCCACATATACAAAAATTTAATTATCAATAGAATTTATCAAACAATTGTTCAAAATTTGGGCATTACACCAGTTCTTCATATTTAATATCACTCAATACGAATCAATTTATACGATAATATAAGCTTACCTTACTGGTAAATCATTAAAGTACAAACAAAATTTCTCTCATCATTCATCAACGACTCTCGTCTTTCCCTTCTCTCTCAATAACCCAACATCGTTTTTAGTTGAAATAATGGTTGAAGCTTTCAACAATGGAGGTTTTTCTCTTCTTCTTTTTTTTCTCTTTTTGCTTTTCTTTTTGCTCGATAATGGAAGAAGATAAATTGATTTTCATCTTTCTTTCCACTTAACTGAGCTATTTGTACTAAGATTAAGCCTTGATTAATTTAGTTAATCATGGTTATTGATACGAGCCAAGGAGGTGACACTCAATGGGTTATTTTTTCCTTGTGGTCCAATCACTCGAAGCAAGGCACGACAATTAAAATAAAAAATGAATGCTTTTGTCCGAGACTTTGTTGCTACAAATTTAAGTCTTCATGTTCGTGACGTTGACAAATACGGGAATGCAATTCACTGGACCAATCTTGGAATAGTGAAAGCCCATAAATTGGTGGATTAATCTTTTATGTATCTTATTATTATTATTATTTAGTTAATTTTATTGGATTATTATTTATTTATTTTCTTAGATAATTTTAAAGAAATTTATTAGGATTCAATTACTCTTGAAAGAGTTTTATTAGGATTCAATTACACTTGTAATTTGCCTATAAATAGGCTTGCTTTCTACACATTGAGGACAGAATGAAAAAAGAGATTATTTATTTTCTTCCAAATTTGTGTGAGGCAAATTTTTGTGAGTAGAGTGATTCTTCTCTTGCTATTTAGTTTGGAGTTTGTTACTTTCGAGGGTATTTCAGAGTTACAAATATTCAAATTTCTTTCCCGTTCATCGGTGTTTTTAGAGGTTCTTCTTCTAGGGGTTTCGTAGGGAGCTGCTCAATCATTGGCGTTTTTGGTTACAAGTTAGCCAAGGGTTCCATAGGGCAAATCTATCCATTTTATTATTATTATTATTATTATTTAACTAATTTTATTTATTCCCATTTTATTTCTAATTGGTGTTTCTCTTGTGTCTAGATCCGGTTTCCATCGGTTGGTATCGATTTGAGCCATTCGATTGTTATTTTCAAGCTAAAATCAAATCTGAAACGAGTCAAAATACCTAAAACACTTTTCATTGGTTTCTTCGATTCTCTTTTTTGTGAAGTTTGTGTTTATTCTCCTCTTATTCTTTAAAAAAAAACAAAAAAAGCGCAAAAAAAGTGAGTAAAAAGCGCAAAAAAAAAGAAAAAAAAAGCAAAAAGCAAAAAAGCGCAAAAAAAAAAGTTGCCTACCTTTCATACGTAGGTTTCTTCTTTTCCTATTATTGTTATTATTTTTATTTTATTTTTCCCAAAATTGAATTTTTTCCCCTTCTTTCTTGACTCAGTATAATTAAAGCTTCAATTTTGAAAATCTTAAGACACCAAACGTTTCCAATTTTTGTTTTCCTTTAAATTGGGTAGAGTTTTCTTAAGTTTTCTTCTTATTAAAGCTTTTCTTTGACTCTAGAGTTAGGGATCGCTGCGTGTCTACGTTTTTTTTTGTTTCTCTTACGTTTTCTAACACTTTGTTTCTTCTTGTGTTAGCAGATATTAAAGGCACGCACAATTCCTTCATCCGTAGCCTCCATTACAAATTGCTTCGTCAAGTTTATTGGCCTCTTAAAGCAATTAGGATCTTCATTGTTTCTTTGAAGTTTGCACCTCCATTATTTGATCTTGATTAGTAACCCTCTCCAAACATATTTACAAGTTTTGAATCATTCGAGAGTTATTCTTTTGAGAGCTAACGAGTGAGGTTATTATTATTTTTTCTTGTTCTGTTTGTGTAATTTTTCACGATACCATACCGATCACTAGATCCCAAACTAGTAAAATGAAGAGGATGAGCAAAAAAGAGATAACGAACCTTTGGTCGAGTTGTTACAAAAAGAGATGAAAAAGTTGCAAACTCAAGTCGAACATCGCATGACCCAGATGATACAAGAGCAAAGGGAATATCTTGATGCAAAACTTACAACTCAAGAAAGATACATTGCCGATAATTACAAGAAGTTGAATGAAGCCTTTATAAGCCGATCAAATTCGCGCGATCGAACTTTTAAACGAAGGCAGGACCATGTTTTTGATGATGACTTTGAGTCCGAGTATGTACCTAGAGAAAGGGTGGAACGAAACAATGACACCCCAAACCAAAATTTCCTTCTTTCTCGGGAAGAATGATCCGATGCTTACCTTGATTGGGAGGAAAAGATGGAAGCGTCTTTGCTTGTTACAATTACTCGATGAGAAAAGGTAACATACGTCGTCATTGAGTTCATTAATTATGCACTAACATGGTGGAATCAATTATGTAAAAGCGGATTCTTTATAGAGAGCAACTGTTACTACTTGGGTTGAAATGAAGCGCATCTTACGAAAACGGTTTGTTCCACCATACTATTATCGAGAACTCCATCAAAGACTCCAACATCTTGTTCAAGGAGATAGATCTGTGGATGATTACTACAAAGAGATGGAGACTATTCAGATTAGAGCCAATCTTGTTGAAGAGGCTGAGGTGACTATGGCTAGATTCCTTGCTGGCCTAAAGCCTGAGATTGCAAATCGAGTTGAGTTACAACACTACATGGATGTTGAAGAGATGCTTCAAACCACACTCACCATTGAAAAGCAATTACGAAAGCATAGGACACCGAGGGGTGCTAGTTCAGTTTCTAATCCTGCTTAGAGAGGAAATTGGCAAAAACAAGATGATAGATTGTGGAATGGGAGAGATGCACGGTTCAAGCCAAATGAGCCTAAAACTTACTCCAAAGATAGAGGTATGCCTAATTCATTTAAAGGTTCTACTTCTACTAATCGAGCTCCATCTTCTTCTTCTACTTCTCCTAGTACCATTAAGCAGCCAAAAGATATTACCTGCTTCAAATGCCAAGGAAGGGGTCACTATGCTCGAGAATGCCCTAATAAAAAGTCTTTGGTGATTCGAGAAGATGGCGAGGTTGATTTTGAGTCTGATAACGAAGATGAGATGCCTCCTTTGGAAGATGCTGATGATGTGCATACTCATGATAAATATGAAGAATACTTGGAGTATGGTGAGAAAGCACTTGTTGCTCGAAGGGCTTTAAATGTCCAGTTTAAAGAGGAAGGGCGCGAACAAAGAGATAACATTTTCTACACGAGATGTCTGATTGGTGGTCAACCTAGTTCATTAATCATTGATAGTGGAAGTTGCACCAATGTGGTGAGTTCTTCCCTTGTTGAGAAACTTGGCCTACCTTGTGTGAAGCATCCAAGGCCATACCGCTTGCAATGGCTAAATGATAGTGGGGAGGTAAAAGTATCTAAACAATGCTTAGTTTCATTTTCCATTGGTAGATACTCTGATAAAGTTTTGTGTGATGTTGTTCCAATGCAAGCTGGGCACATATTACTTGGACGGCCATGGCAGTTTGATCGACGAGTAAATCATGATGGTTTCCTTAACCAATATACCTTTGTGTTCCTTGGAAAGAAGTTTACTTTGGCTCCACTTCCTCCTCAAGAAGTCTACAATGATCAACTCAAACTTGCTAGTGAGATGGGTAAGGGAAGTGAGGTAAAATCATTGAAAAAGGCTGAGAGTAAAGAGGCCCTTAGTGTTAAAAGCCAACTTAAAGGCCCAACATTGGTGAGTGATTGCACACACAAGTCACGAGATGAGAAAGTGAGTTTGTTTGCTAGGTTTCGAGATATCAAATTTGCTCTTTGTACAAAACAAACATTTGTAATAATTAGGTTTAGGGAAAACTTTGTTCTGACTAACCCTAATACATATTTGCCTAGTTGTTTTGTTGATCTTTTGCAGGATTTTGAGGATGTATTTCCTTCTGAAATGCCTAAGGGATTACCTCCTTTACGAGGGATTGAACATCAAATCGACTTTGTGCCTAGTTCAAGTATTCCGAATAGACCAGTCTATCGAAGTAATCCTGAAGAAACTAAAGAGTTGCAAAGGCAAGTTGAAGATCTCTTAGAGAAATGGTTGATTCGTGAGAGTCTAAGCCCTTGTGCGGTCCCTGTACTTCTCGTCCCCAAAAAAGATGGTTCTTGGAGAATGTGTGTTGATTGTCGCTTACATCAACAAGATTACGGTAAAAGTATCGATATCCAATTCCTCGATTAGATGATATGTTGGATGAGCTTAATGGTGCATGCATTTTCTCTAAAATTGACTTAAAAAGTGGTTACCATCAAATAAGAATGAAACAAGGTGATGAATGGAAAATTGCTTTTAAGACTAAGTATGGCCTATATGAGTGGTTAGTTATGCCATTTGGCTTAACTAATGCTCCTAGCACATTCATGAGATTAATGAACCACATACTTAGACCTTTTTTAGGAAAATTTGTCGTTGTGTATTTTGATGACATACTGATTTATAGCAAAATTTTGAATGATCATGTTGGGCATGTTAAATTAGTATTGGATGTGTTAAGGCATGAACGACTCTTTGCTAATCTTGAAAAATGCACCTTTTGTATGGATAAGCTTGTTTTTTTGGGTTTTGTGATAAGTTCTACAGGAATCCATGTGGATGAGGAGAAGGTAAAGGCAATTAAAGAATGACCTATCCCTAAAACTGTTGCTGAGGTAAGGTCTTTCCTTGGGTTAGTAGGTTTCTACTGCAGGTTTGTTCGTAACTTTTCCACAATTGCTTCACCTTTGACTGCACTTATTAAAAAGGATGTATCTTTTCATTGGACAGATAAGCAAGAATTAGCATTTAATGAACTTAAAGATAAATTGTGTAATGCTCCTATTCTTGTTTTACCTAATTTTGAAAAGACCTTTGAGATTGAATGTGATGCTTCTGGTGTAGGTATAGGTGCCGTCCTCATGCAAGATAGTAAACCACTAGCCTACTTTAGTGAGAAACTTGGTGGAGCACATTTAAACTATTCGACCTATGATAAAAAGTTGTATGCCTTGGTAAGGGCATTAGAAGTTTGGCAACATTACCTTTTACCAAAGGAGTTTGTGATTCACACTGACCATGAATCACTTAAGCACTTAAAGGGACAAGGTAAGTTGAACAAGCGACATGCGAGGTGGGTTGAATTTATTGAATCTTTTCCTTATGTTATAAGGTATAAGAAAGGTAAAGATAATATTGTGGCTGATGCTCTATCAAGGAGGTACACTTTACTTAGTACTTTGCATACTAAGTTATTAGGTTTTGAGTATCTCAAAGATTTATATGCCACTGATTCTGATTTTGCAAGCATTTATGACGCATGTGAACATGGTGCATTTCACAAATTTTATAAGCATGATGGCTATCTTTTTCGAAATAATAGACTATGCTTACCAAAGTGCTCAATGTCAGAATTGTTGGTTCGAGAGGCTCATAGTGGTGGTCTTATGGGTCATTTTGGAGTCACTAAAACTTATGATATTTTACATGAGCATTTTTATTGGCCTAACATGCGAAAACTTGTTGAGAAAATTTGCTCTACTTGCATTACTTGTAAACAAGCTAAATCCACTGTGATGCCTCATGGTCTATATACTCCTCTTCCTGTTCCTAGTTCACCTTGGACTGACATTTCAATGGATTTTGTAATAGGTCTACCAAGGACAAAGCGTGGACGAGATAGCATCTTTGTGGTTGTGGATCGATTTTCTAAAATGGCTCATTTCATTCCATGCCACAAGACTGATGATTCAACCCATATTGCCGATCTATTTTTCCGTGAAGTTGTGAGATTACATGGAATCCCAAGGATTATCGTTTCCGATAGAGATGCAAAATTTCTTAGTCACTTTTGGAAGGTGTTATGGGGTAAGTTAGGTACTAAACTACTTTACTCTACTACATGCCACCCTCAAACTGATGGTCAAACCGAGGTGGTAAATCGAGTTTTGGGATCTTTGCTTAGAGCCATAATAGGTAAGAATGTTAAATCTTGGGAAGAATGGATACCCTATGTTGAGTTTGCTTATAATCCTGATGTTCATTCTTCCACAGGTTTTACTCCTTTTGAGATTATATATGGCTTTAATCCACTTACTGTTTTAGATTTGCTTCCTTTACCTTTAAATGAGATTGCTAATTTAGATGGTGAAAGGAAAGCTGATTTAGTGAAAGAGATCCATGAGAAGGCTCGTAAAGCCATTGAGAAAAGAATGAGTCCAATGCACATCGAGCTAATAAAGGCTAAAGCAAGTCTTGTTTGAACCTGGAGATTGGGTATGGGTGCATATGAGGAAGGAACGATTTCCTTCTAAGAGAAAGAATAAACTTGATGCACGAGGAGATGGACCATTCCAAGTACTCGAGAAAATAAATGACAATGCTTATCGCATTGATCTTCTTGGTGAGTATAGTGTTAGTGCTACTTTCAATGTTTCTGATCTTTCTCCTTTTGAATTTGATGTAGGTTCAGATTCGAGGACGAATCTTCTTGAAGAGGGGGAGAGTGATACGAGCCAAGGAGGTGACACTCAAGGGGTTATTTTTCCTTGTGGTCCAATCACTCGAAGCAAGGCACGACAATTAAAATAAAAAATGAATGCTTTTGTCCGAGACTTTGTTGCTACAAATTTAAGTCTTCATGTTCGTGACGTTGACAAATACGGGAATGCAATTTACTGGACCAATCTTGGAATAGTGAAAGCCCATAAATTGGTGGATTAATCTTTTATGTATCTTATTATTATTATTTAGTTAATTTTATTGGATTATTATTTATTTATTTTCTTAGATAATTTTAAAGAAATTTATTAGGATTCAATTACTCTTGAAAGAGTTTTATTAGGATTCAATTACACTTGTAATTTGCCTATAAATAGGCTTGCTTTCTACACATTGAGGACAGAATGAAAAAAGAGATTATTTATTTTCTTCCAAATTTGTGTGAGGCAAATTTTTGTGAGTAGAGTGATTCTTCTCTTGCTATTTAGTTTGGAGTTTGTTACTTTCGAGGGTATTTTGGAGTTACAAATATTCAAATTTCTTTCCCGTTCATCGGTGTTTCTAGAGGTTCTTCTTCTAGGGGTTTCGTAGGGAGCCGCTCAATCATTGGCGTTTTTGGTTACAAGTTAGCCAAGGGTTCCATAGGGCAAATCTATCCTTTTTATTATTATTATTATTATTATTATTATTATTATTTAACTAATTTTATTTATTCCCGCTTTATTTCTAATTGGTGTTTCTCTTGTGTCTAGATCCGGTTTCGCATCGGTTATTTTTTAAATAATTTGCATTATATTTTTAATCTTAATTACATAAATTAAATGGTCATCATCGTCAAAGTCTACTAAATTTAAAAGAACAATGGTTTAATAACCATTTTTATCTTTTGGATAATTGTTATCTAAGTCCCCAAGCATTTTCTTAATTAAAACTCAATAGTGATTGGACTTTTACAATTTAGTCCCCAAGTTTTATTTAATTATTTTCTCGGTTAAATTACTTAACAAAACTTCAATAAATTCTCATACTAACTTCCTCAATATTTAATTTTGGTCCTTATTAAGTCGAATTACGGAAATAAGGTTCTAAAATCGCATTTTTCATCACCATTGAAAATCGGATCGTTACATGATGGGTTTAAGCTTGTGCTTACTAAGTAGTGGCTTCTTGACATCATAGGCAAGGTAAAACTTAGGAGCCTTCTTGGCGGTGACGGGGGCCTTAGGCGTAGGGTCATGGCGAGGGAAAATGCCACCGTGTTTGGCCTTGGTAGCCAAAGGTCACACTTGTGGTACATCTTAGACCTGGAATACTTGTCTACACCACCACATGTAAGATTTGGGTTTCGGGTCTTAATAGGGGTCTTCCTTTTTGTTGTCATTTCCTCTTTGAACCCTTTACCTTTCGACGATTACTCTTCTTGGTTGGGAAAGGTTGACAAGAGCAGAACCCTAAAACACTTAGGATTGCAAAATAAGGATTTTTATTTTCTTGGAAAATTAATTTAATGATGTGTAAAATATACACACACTTGGCGGCACAATCCATATTTCGTTTGGTTTTTAACGGAGGAGTAGCCAAAACAAGAACAGTTCTTAATGACAATGCTAAAATTGACCCCCTAAAAAAAGTAGAGTCACTAAAACAGAAACACTGTAATTTTAGAGTGACTATTCGGGCAGTTTACCCAAAATATAATATTAGAAAATAAAAAGAAATAAATATTCAAAAATATTTGAAATACAAATTATATACATTTTATAAAAATATAATTTAGAATTTCAATATTTTAATAAATTTAATATGAAACATACAAAATTTCAATATATATAGTATAAGTTAATTATAATATAACATATTTCAATAAAAAATATTGTTGATAAATTCATCTAATAACCAAACACTTAATCAATCAAACCTAAAAAGGGTGGACTAAAAGTGCAAATAAATATGAATCTTCTATTCACCGAATTAAAGCTGATGACAGGGACCAAATAGCATGAAATTACAAATTTGAAGGAGTTACAATAAAAATTCCATTCAACCTATCACACGGCGTATAAAAGTTAAAACTCTACAAACTTCGTTTGGCTTCTCATCACCAGACTATACATTTAAAGATTTAATAACGTTGTACTGAAATTTGTTTTAATAGAATTTATCAATTTTAAATTGTGTATAAAATAGGGACACTAATAATGAAATAAAAAATAACAGAAGGCCTTACTGGAGAAAATGGCTACTCTCTAATAATAATAATAATGAAAATTTTATATTATGTCAAATTTGTCATTCATGATCTATATGAATAGAGTATAAAATATGATGGTTAAATTGATAAATTATTAATTATATAATCAAATAATTTTATATTGATACAAGTGAATCTCACCTCAATTCAAAACAAAAGATTTAAAATTTAAAATTAGTAAATGTAAAATTACACTTTGGCCTCTTAAAATATAAAAAATGATTTAATTTTTAAAAATTATAAAGATACAGGCTATTAAAATGGTGAAATTACATTTTACTATCGTAATATTACAATTGAATTTTGAGCCTTCTAAAAGTATTTCTAATTTCGCTCTTACTTTTGCTTGCAATAAATAGACGTGAATGAATTGTGATGTTCATAATAATAATAGTATTAATGGTTTATGAAAATTAAATTAAAATTAAAATTTATATGTAAATTATGTTAAATCAAAATTCACATCTCACATTCATTAAAAATATTTGAATAAAATACCAAGTAAGCCAATTTTTAAAATTGGTTTTAAAAATTGTGAAATACTTAAATAAAATGTGAATCAAGTCAAATTTTTAGTTGCCTAACTTTAGAAATATCTTAATAAAATGCCAATCAATCATTTTCTTTAATGAATATTTTACTTTTCTGTTAGCAAAATCTAAAATTGACCAATAAAAAGCCTACTAAGTAGAATTAAAGGAAACTGCACAACTAGCCAATCAATGTTGTTATTTTTATCACGTAAGTGTATTTTTTTTAGTCACTGATGTTTTCGAAATTTGATATTTTGATCACTTCTTCATTAAATTATTAATGGAGTATTTATGTGACTATTTTATTAGCATAATAACAAATTGGATAAAGTATAAGAATGATCACCCAACTATTTAGTTCATTCTATTTTGTCACCCAATTATTATTATTATTTATTTAATCACACAATTTTTAAATTAAATAATTTAGTCACTATTGATGTTAACTTAGAAAGGAAGTCTAATGTGAGTTTTGTTTTATTGGCCTAATAACAAACTTAGTCCTACAATATTTATTCATTCTATCAATTTGATCATAAATTTAAAAATTCAACAAATATAGCCTTCAATATTTACAAGATTTGTAATTTTAGCTCTAATTCTAAAAATTATAAAAGTATATTTAAAACTATTTAAAATATTTGTATTTAGTTTTTTACTTTTATAATTTATATTTGTTTTTTATCAACCAAACATATTAAAACCCAAAAATTAAAGCTATTTTTATATTCAATCTCTTTCTTTAGTCTCTTGTAATAAAAATATTCAAAATAAATTAATAAAAAAATCACCCTGGCTCTCTTGCAAATAAGGGCAGTTGACCACGACTTGCGTCTAGTCTATCTTTCAGTTCCACGCAGCAACCATCGAACATAAGAAATTAAGAAAAATTAGCGCAAATCCTGCTTGTCAACATTAATTCTCATTTGCTCCATCGGTGCGCCAATTATGCATCTTTTACAGTACATTCTTTTACGGTAAAATTAAATTAATTAATTAATAATAAATTATTAAATTCAAGTAATGAATTTATAATTTTATAATGTTCCAAATTCATAGTAAAGTACTTAATTAGGGAACTTACTAGTTTATTGAATTGATATATTTAATTCCTCTCATTGTAGATTATTTCCATTTAATAAAATATGGTTAATAGATTTTTAGGTGAAATTTAAACATTTTATTGAAATAACATTTTAATTAAGATCATTTTTTTAATAAATTAAAATTGGTAGACTTGTTTATATGAAATAGTTATAATTGTGCTTCAAATTTTGACAATATACTATTGTTGAGAACTAATTTTAATAAGGAATGTATTTCATAACTATGATTGTTGCTTGAAAAGCTATTACACAATATTAAAATAAAACATAAAAAATCGATTCCACTAGAAACTTAAAATAAAATATTATTATAGCGGTAACTATTATAGAGAATTGGGATAAGTACGGAAATAACTTAAAAGAGAAATTTTAATCTATAAAAATAACAATGGACTAAAAGAACTCAATTTAGTTAATGTAAATGTAGTGATATAATAAAAATAAAATGCTAATAGAAATTAATAAAATCTAATTATTGTAGTCTTAATTTTTCTAAAACTGTAGGTTTAGTTGGCTCAATCTTACATTATTGCATGTAATGTTACATTGTAGAAGAAGATTATTTTATTTGGATTCTCAATATTCTACTCATCCCTTAATTTTACATCCTTAAATAGTATCAAGATATCATAATCTTAATACAATTCATTTGTTAGGTTATCTTAGATTATAGATATGATCTTGAATTTTGGACATATTTACTCTTTGTTTTATTATTTTAATAAATTTAAAGGTTTTAATAAATTGTGAAACAATAGTTATCATACTTCAAAACTATAATTACTATATTTACTCTAATAACTTATTTATTACTATATTAATTATAGTTATAATTATGGTTGGTTACGCAATTATTTTTTATTAATTATTATAATTATGATTTATTAATTTATTTAAATATTATATGTTTATTAGTATATAAATTGTAATTATGTAATTATTATAATTATGATCACTTCTTCGTTAAATTAGCGCAAATCCTGCTTGTCAACATTAATTCTCATTTGCTCCATCGGTGCGCCAATTATGTAATGGGGCGTAAGAGACCATAATGAAGGCCCAGACAGATTTTGAATAAACACTCAAATTTTCTCTATAATAATTTTATTTAAGATTTTGTTTATTATAAAGATGGTTATTATAGAGAGAATCATACTAAATTTACCATAGCATTTATAAAGTGAATTCCCAAGTGGGAATTATGTTCAGAAAAGAAAGTAGAAATCCAGACAACAAAATTGAAAAAAATGTGAGCAGAGTTTTTATTTGTCAAATTCGGATTTTGTTAACAAAAAAAATGCTTTTCTTTTCTTTTTTTTTTAAAAATGACTTGATTGGCATTTTAGTTGAATTTTCATAAGATGACTTAATTAAAAAATTATTTCAATAGTTTTTTTGTAGTATATATATCGTTCATTAATTATTATAATTATGATTTATAAATTTATTTAAATATAATATATTTATTAGTATATAAATTGTAATAAAAAAATATAATGATTTATGATTAATTTCTGAAAATTTAGACTAAAAACTATTAAAGAAACTATACTTGTTAGAAAAATTTATAACAAAGATAATTTAATAAAATTTGTTTCTAGATAATCTTACATTCGTAAATCAATCATTTGAATCTTATATTTTATCTAGATGAACCAAACAAGAAAATTTAATATTACACTCATAATCTTACGTTCCCTAATTATATTACGAAACATAATCTTATTAAAATAATTAACGTGTATATAATTTCACAAAGTTACAATTCTAACAAAATAATAGAGATTAGAAGGTCAAAAATGAAAATATGTAGTAGTAATTAACATAATGTGAACTTTGGGTGTTTTCCTAAAATCGATTTTCAATTCAAGAGAAAGAAAAATAGAAAATATTGTGAGTAGGGTTCATCAATTAGAAAGATTACAATTTTCTATATTGTGAGCAGAGTCTTTATTTGTCAAATTTGGATTTTGCTAAGAAAAAATACTTTTCTTCTTTTTTAATAAAAATAGACTTGATTGGCATTTTAGTTGAATTTTCATAAGATGACTTAATTAAAAAAATATTTATTTCAATAATTTTTTTTGTAGTATATATATACGTTCATTGAGTGCTAGTTCTTCACAACTTAGCAATTAGCAAAGAAAAAACCCTTAAATTAGTGAAGTATCTCTGCTTGTATTGCCAAAAAAAAAAAATCAGTTTAATCCATGCGTTTTTGTTTTTAATTCTTGGGACATTGGTATCTCTTGCCATGTGTCGAACAATTCTTGAAAGCACCATTGTTGACAAACATGAGCAATGGATGGTTGATTTCAGTCGAAAATATGAGAGCAAATTAGAGAAGGAGAAGCGTCTTAATATATTCAAAGACAACTTGGAATATATTGAGAGCTTCAACAATGGCGGAAATAGGAGTTTTAAGTTAGGCCTCAATGAATTTGCAGACATGACACAGGATGAATTCATTGCAACTCACACTGGATACAAGATGCCGAGCAATTCCACATTGTTCGAATCAACATCGTTTATGTATGAAAACTACTTAAACGCTCCGACAAACTTCGATTGGAGGGACCAAAATGCCGTTACTCATATTAAGAATCAGGGTAAATGTGGTAAGTCTCGATAATACATATAATTAAATTAGTGTTACTAGAGTATTTTAATAATTTCACAACTGAGTTAGTTTTCAGTTGATACGTAACACTAAAATTAATTAAAATTTTAAAAATAATTATATATATGGCTCCCCCAAGCATTTATTTATTCACTAATACTTGAAAAGGGTTATTTGTTGGTTTACTTTGCAGGATGTTGTTGGGCATTTTCAGCAGTGGCAGCCGTTGAAGGGTTAATCAAAATCAAAACTGGTAAATTAATCCCATTATCTGAGCAACAACTGTTGGATTGCAGCAGAAATGGAGGAAACCAAGGTTGCGAAGGAGGATGGATGATGAATGCTTTCGATTACATTAGCCAAAACCAAGGAATAACCTCTGAAGAAAGCTACCCATATAAAGAAATGCAAGAAACTTGCGACACACAGATAAACGAAGTTGCCACCATCAGTGGCTATCAAATGGTGCCTAAAAACGACGAAGAAGCATTGCTTAAGGCCGCCGCGAATCAACCGGTCTCGGTTGCACTTGAAGGCACTGGACGAGACTTTCGGTTATACAGTGGTGGAGTGTTTACTGGAGATTGTGGAAATTCTCTCACCCATGCTGCCACCATTGTTGGATATGGGACAAGTGAAGAAGGTTTAAACTATTGGCTGATTAAGAATTCATGGGGAGAAACTTGGGGTGAAAATGGGTATATGAGGATTCAAAGGAATGTGGAAACGCAAGGTGGCTTATGTGGTATCGCCATGAAAGCTTCGTATCCAATTGCATAAGTTCATATTACTGCAATTAGTTAGCCGTGTCAAATGGTCTAAGATATATGTTGTACTCGTGTTTTTCTTCCTTTCATTTGGTGTTGATGTTTGTGGTTTGTTTGGAACTATGAGTCCTGCACTCTTGCCAACCTTTTATCTATATAATGAATAAATGATTATTTATTAAAAAAAAAGCTTCCAAAAATTTTGATAGTTATGTATAGAAACAACTATTTGATAATTCCTTTTCTTTTATTAAAAAAATATTTTAAAATTTTAAACTAAATGGTGATTTGAATTTGATGAGTATAATTTCTTAAATAAAATAATTCATTCCTCATGTTTGTCAACAATAATTAAGATAAATTAGATAATTAATCACTCAATTATTAACGTATTTTTATATGAAACTCACATTCATTTACAAAAATCGTATCACCTTCAGTTTTTTTACTATGAATATATCCACAACTCGTACAAATCTCTCACATATTATTTCAATCCAATATTTGCCAACATTTGAGCTAGAATCTCAACATAGAGAGAAATCGCTATTAAAACTCTTTAATTTCATCATTTTTAATTTTCGTATTTTTTAAATTTCTATTAACACAATCCAAAATTTAATAGCAAAACTCACATTTCATATTCATTAAAATATTTGAATAAACTATCATCATAAAATGCGAAGTAAGCGAATTTTTAAAATTGACTTTAGAAACTTATGAAATATCTACATAAAATGCCAATCAAGTCAAATTTTTAATTGCCTAACTTAAGAAATATCTAAATTAAATTCCAACCAACCATTTTTTAATGAATATTTTAGTTTTCTATTAGCAAAATCCAAATTGACTAATAAAAGCCTACTAAATATTTGTTTCTCTTCATTCGAATTGACCTGTTGTAAATACAACAAGAACAACATTCAAAAGTTCAAATTTACAACGTCCCATAATGTAACATTTTCAACAATAGAAAAATGACGTTTGACATCAAATCTAATGCTCACCACCTAGCTTTAAACATGTCTCCACGATTTATACCTGCTATCGCCAAGTTTGAGGCTATTTCATTTCCTTTCTTTTCTGCCATAAAAAATACAACACTACCTACCTTATCAATTTTCCTCTCAATATCTGCAAATGTTGATTGTGGTGACAATGGTCTCATCGACTTGTTTGCACACCAGTTGAACACCACTTTAGAACCAATTTCTACAAACAGTGAGTCATTTATCTTCCATTCCAGAGATATAAATACTTCCAATGCTAAAAGCACTTCTCCTGCCTATGTCAAATCAGCATCAATTGCTACAATAGGACCTGAAAATAGAGCTCTTGCAACACCGTCCATATCTCTCAAAACACCTCCACAACCTACACTATCCTCATTTGCTATCCCACGTACATTGAACTTTAAACATCCTTGTAGAGGAGGGCTCCGTATTGATGAGGATGATATGGATTTAATTGTGTCTATCTTGCACCTGTTCGAACAAATCCACCAAGAGCTCTCCTACATCAATAAATCATCATAGACAGACCTTATCCACAGCAATGCCCTCATCTTTGATTGAAAAATCAAAGTTTCCATGGTCATCATCTTTCTTTCAAAGACAAGTCCATTTCTTGCCAACCATACTGTCCAACAGGCTGCCGAAATTGATATCAACCATAAGCTTTTCCAGATTCTAGCCAATTTCATATTATAACACAATGAGTATAATTCATCAAATCCTTCTATCGGTTCCCATTCAGCCTTCCACCAATTGAAAATTTTATATCAAAATCCTTCAATAAATTTGCATTTGAAGAACAAATGATCTGCTCTCTCCGGAACCCTTTCAAACCATGGGCAACCGACCGAGATGTTTTGAAGTTTCACCCCTCTTTTGACAAGAAATTCCTTTGTAGGAATTCTATTAATAGCGAGCATCCAAAGAAAGCTTCCCACTTTCGGTGGTACCTTTAATTTCCATATTTTGTCAAAAGCAAAATTTATATCACCCCCTCAATCTATTATCAATAATGTAGCACACTTCCTTATGATAAATCCATTACTATTGTGTACCCAACAAAGTCGATCCTCCACCCAGGAACTAACTCCGTGCTACTCACTTTATCCTCCAATCTACGAAGCATCTTTTCCTCTCTTTCCAATAAGGATCTTGTAAAGAGTTTGCTCCACTTTACTTTGTTAAATCTATTATTTCTCGAGTAATCTGCTACTGTACCTCCTTTTTGTCTTGCTAAGTGAAACAACCTTAGAAATTCCAATTTTAGTAGACAATTACTGCACCATATGTCTACCCAAAACATCGTCATCCTTCCATTCCCAACCCGCCAACAAAAAGCTTCATTCCCTACCCTTTTAGACATATTGGCATCTTTAGAATTCTCTACAATACCTCTCTAAACAATCGACATATCTTTTGTACAAGTCGTCCTAAATCACCACTGTTGCAAGCTCAAACCATACTTCGCTAGGATAACTTTTTGCCACAACACATTTTTCTCGATCGTAAATCTCTAGCTCCATTTAGCCAATAATGCTCTATTTTTTATTTAATATTCACCACTCCCGCTCCTCCCATCTCCTTTGGATGCCGACAATGCATTGGAAAAAAGAATTACAGAAAGTGAATATAGGATTAAGGAGATCGATGAAGTTAGTGAACACAAAGAACTAATTAAGTTAGAGATGAAGGAATTAAAAAAGTTGAATACTGAACTTTGGGAAGCAATTAAATTTAAAGAATCAGTTTGGCATCAAAAATCAAGGATTACATGGTTAAAATAAGGGGATACTAATTCAACTTTTTCATAGAGCAGTGAAGATCAAAGCTAAAAGGAATATGGTAGATAGATTGAAAATAGGGAGTCATTGGTGTAGTGAACCTAAGGAGATGAAAGAGAGACAGTACAATTTTTTCAAAAATTATTTTAATTGCCCAGTGAGGAAGTGGAGAATGGACTTGGAACTGAATTTTAGAAAGTTAAATGAGGAGAAGGCTTTGAAACTGGAGCCACCATTTTTGATGGATGAGATTAAAGAGGCAGTATGGAGTTGTGATTAATCGAAAGCACCTAGACCGGACGGTTTTATCCTGTGCTTTTTAGAAAAAGTTGGGAGATAGTAAAGGAGTGTAATGTACCAAAATTTCTAATTTCGTTATTGTGAAAATATGACACAAATATCTATTAGCTTTAGTGGTTATGAGTTCTGGAACTGTTTGGGAGGTCCCAAGTTCAAGCCTTTGCTTGGGAAAATTTTGGTATTTTGAATGAATTAGGCCTTACTCTTATTTAGTAGGCTTTTATTTGATTGTTGGTAAAAATTTATCAGAATGGGGCTGCTGGTCTGGTGGTTAAGCGGAGTGGTAGTGTTTGAGGTGTGTGGCATGGTGGAGTTCAAATTAAACTGGACTGCTGAGTAGTTGTGTTTTAGTGGGTTAATAGGGAGTGTTTTTAGGAGATAATTGGGGAGAAGTTATTAAAATAAGATTTTCTCCTTATCAATTTTCTATTTTCTATTTTTTTCTTTTCCCAACAAATTTTCTGACGTTAGACTTTTGTTTCTCTGCCGTGTTTTCTCCCTTCTTGTTCACTTTTGGTTTTTGTTCCCCTTTGGCCAAATCTTGTTTCTTCTCTTTCCTCTATCTTTTCGTTTCTGTATTTTTTTTTTTGCGAGTCATCTCTTTGGGTGCAACTTTAGACTTCATCTGTTTTGGTAAGTGGAATTTTTCCCCTTAGTTATCGTATTTCGATTAGGCAATTAACAAAGTGTTCATTTTACACCCGTTTACGTGTTGTTCAAAGGTTTTAAGCGGATATTCCAGTGTGTGGAGACTACTGGTTATCGGATTCGTCGCGGTAAGTTTTTGAATCGCCGTTGGTTTAGTTTCGCAGGCTTTATGTTGAGGATATTTGGTTGATTGATGAATCAAGTGATTAATTAAGGGATATATTGGTCAAATATAGGTTTCTGAAGGCTCGAGTTACTTTGCACAGCGAATCGATACCAGGTGTGTACCCAAAATGCAAAAACTGGGCTTCAGCGAAAAGCCAAAATTGCTTGTTGTCTAGAAATAAGAGAAATAAGAAAAAATGATACGAAAAATTGTAGAGAAAAGAAATAAGGGTGTTATAAACTTGCAAATCAACATACTGCACTAAATAGTTTTGGGCAGCAGCAGTAGCCTAATTTTGAAAAATCATCAAAAATAGTGGAAATTGAGTTAGAGGTTGAATAAAATATGAAATTAAATTTTATTGAGTCTAGTTTTTCATGGAAGAAATAGTGTAAGCAATAAATTTTAAGTTATGAGATATAATGAATTTTGTGAGACAAGGTCAAAATGGTTTCAGGTTCCCCTGTTTCGACTTTGGAAAATCATCAATATTTGGAAAAAAAATAATTAGGGGCTTATATATATGTTTAAATCCTTAATGAGTCTACTTTCAAGAGAAATAAACAAAAACATCATCGAAATTTCGTACTAAGAGACAAATAATTTTTAGTAAGGAAAGGTTAAAGTTGTCAAACAGCAAAATAGGGATAACTTTGAAGATTTTACTGTACTTATTTGATAAGATATAAATTCCAAAAATTTTATGGTAAAAAGGTATTTGAGTCTAGTTTTGAAAACATCAAGCGGATCTTAATTTGGAATTCTGTAGCACAAATTATAGATAATTTAGTTACAATGACTCAAGTAGACAGCTCTAAATGATCATATTAGTAAATAGTGGAAACATATATGAATATTTAACTAGCATGGGTTACATTAAAAATGGATCACACAGCCAAGGCCAATTTGGGCCGAGTGGGCCACGCGGGCCCACACGAGCATGTGGGCTCATTTTTACCAAAATGTTTCTAAGGTTGCACAGGTCGCCCAAGTCGACTGTGAACCTACTGTAAGGTCAATAAGTGCTACTTAGTCCCCTAAATGTGTAAAATTGACTGAATGATATTTGTACTGAAGTTGCATAATAGCATATCATCCATGGTATGTTACATTGTATTGGGTTGGGGGTTGTTATTTGGAGGAAGTGTACTGAAAGGCTTTAAGCCTAATTTACTAGCAGCTCAATTGCAAACTACTGTTTTGTGCCGCATTCGGTACTACTTGGAGTGTAGGGATAGGTGGGTTGATTATATCCTCACATGGAGTGTAGGGTTGGACGGAGATGATGTGTAGAGGCTGGTTGGGTAGGATTTTGCTATTGTATAACTGTTACTACTGCTGCTACTGTGATGGGCTAAGGCCCTACTGCATTTTTGACATTGTATTGAGATGGGCTAAGGCCCAAACTGTCATTGATACTGAAAAGCGCTTAGGCCCAAGACGGTTCAACTGTGCATTGTGAATACTGATTGTTTATTTGTTTCTGCGGGATTACACACTGAGTTTATGTAAACTCACCCTTTTTGTTTAATGTGCATAGGTAATTTCCAGACTTAGACAGATCGGTGCGCCGGAGGACTCAGCGGTGACCACAGTAATTTTTGGACTTCATTGTTTTCAATTACGATTTATGATTTGATTATTATTGATTATTTGGGTTGTAATTTAAGGACCCTCTGGGACTTTGGTTTTAAATTTTGGGTTTTTATTTATTTATTTTACTTTATGGATTTATACTTGTTGGTCGCAGGAAATTCGAATTTCAAAAAGTTAAAGTATTTTCTAAATGCATGATCACTTAGACTATTTTATTAAAGCTTCCGCAACGAGGGTTGTTTCAAAACAAATGTTTTAAATGAATAAAGACGACTTCCTAAGTTCTAACAAAGGTTTACTAAAGATAATAACATGGAATGTTTTCATCGTAACAACGAAGTTTCAAAAACACTATCGTGTGACATTGCCAGATACGACCATAACATCTAGGCTGGGTTTGAGGTGTTACAAGGAAGATCTTTATTGATGATAGATGTTTTTATATCCAAAAAGCTTGAGAGGACTATTAATTCATCATTTGTCACACTCATACCCAAGACTAACAATTCAATCGAAATATCTTATTTTAGGCCAATTTGTTTAGTGAGCTCTTTGTATAAGATAGTGGCAAAGGTATTGTCTCAAAGGATAAGGGAGGTCGTCAGAGAGGTGGTGAGCGATACTCAATGTGCTTTCATCAAAGGAAGACAAATATTTGATGGAATTTTAATAGCAAAGGAAATAATCCACTCGATTAAGAAGAAAGATGGAAGGGGGCAATTTGATCTTGAAATTGGATTTTTCTAAAGCATATGATTGTGTTCGGTGGGATTTTTTGTAGTTGGTTTTATTCAAGATGGGATTTGGTGAAAATGAATAGGATGGATAATGGAGTGCGTATCTACAGTGAGAGCAATAGGTGTAGACACCCATTTTGTCCGAGTCCAATTAGAGGCCTATTTAAATTTTTGTTCTCTCTTGGGCGTTCGAAGCCCACTTAAATTTGGTCAATTTGAGACTGTTTTTTTTTCTTTCCTTTTTGGGCCTGTCAAGGGCCCAAACTATTATTATCATCACTACTACTATTATTATTAATAAATATTATTATTATCATCATTTTTAACAAATAAGCAAGATTAAAAAATAATATATAAATATGAAATGAAATGAAAAAAGGGGAAGGCTTTTCATATTTTTGTTCTAAAAAAAAGGTAAAAACAACAACAACAAGCATTCTATTTCTTTTTTTTTTCTTCTATCTTCCTTTTTGGCCATAGATATGTTATGAGGGATCGGGTTTTGGGTTCCGATGAAGGGGACGTCACCGGACCATTGGTCCTCCGCCCCTAGGAGCCCCTAAAAATCTCGTTTTTTCCCTCCCATTTTTAAAATAAAGGTTTCTTTTAAAAAAAGGTTGGATCTTGAGAAATGTTTTGAATTTTTTTTAAAAGAAAGTTTAGATTTTAAAAATAAAAATATGTTTTTAGTCCTTTTAAAAGGAAAGTTTAAACTTTTAAAAAAATATTTTTTCAACTATTTCAAAATAAAAGCTTTGAACTTTAAGAAAATAGTGGTTTTTTAAAAAAAGAAAGTTTAAATTTTTAAATAAAATCTATGTTTTAGTCATTTTAAAGGAAAAGTTTAAATTTTTAAAACAAAGTTTTGATTTTCTTCAACTATTTTGAAACAAAGTTTCGAGTTTTAAGAAAAGTGGTGATTTTTTAAAAGAAAACTTTATTTTTGAAAAAAAATCCCGACCACCGTAAGCGGCAACTCCACCACCAGAGGCCGGAGAGCCGTTGGGCTCTCCGGTGGTAGAGCCATGGCCAACATATACGGAGGAAGAGAAAGAGGAAGATTTTTTTTTTTTTGAAAAAAATGAGGTTAAAATGAAAGAATGAATAGTTTTTTTTTTCATTTATAGGTGCCAAAAATGGGTAATTTATTGTCACCCCTTACTTTTTAAGTTTACAAAAATACTCTATTTTTTGCAGCACCTCCCTCACTCTTTGGCATATTTACACCCGTAACCCTTTTATTTTTCAAACATTCAATTTAATCTGAAATTTAAAAATTAGAAGCAAATTAGTTGCTACATCAGTCCTTTGTCTTCCACATTTTTTATCTTTTAGTCTCAAAATCAAGCTATGTCATTTTGTTTCCATCTTTAATATATTATTTACACTTATATCTTCCCTTTCAGTTGCATTTATACCTTATATATTTAATGACAATTATGCACTTTATTTTAATGTTTTATATTTATTCACCCTTGTATAATTTTTATTTATTCTTATTTCGTTTTTATTTATTTTCATGTCTAATTTATATTTACTTTTTACACATTCCCTTACATACATTTTAATATTATTTGTTTATGTTACCTTGATTCTTTTATTGTATTATGAATAAGGTGCATTATTGTTATTATTACTATCATCATGTTAAGGTCTTATTTATTTCATTTATTTAATCTTTCTTTTCATTATTGTCATTTTGAAAGAGTTTTAACTTTTCATTAACTTTAGCCAATTTAATTGATTTTCCTATTTTATTACTATTCATTTTAAAAGAGGAAACTTTAGGTCATTTTTCCATCCTATAATTGTTGACATGAAGTTAGTTAAATAGGTGTTACATTTTAATGAAACCATAAGGTTTTTACATTTGGATTTAGGTTAGTCCTTAAGATCTTATCCACCATTTACCCTAGAAAATTATAAATCATATGTAGAATTTTTTAGGGTTTTAAACTAGTTTTAAATATCGTATAGGATTCCTCTTTAGAATCTTAAATTAATATGTAAATATTCTTTAGGACTTTATTCAAGATTAAAATTAAAGATTTTTGTAGGTGAATTATAAATCGAGAGTAGGTCTTTCTAAGTATTTTATTTTAGAAACTTTTAAGTAAGCTAATAAATGTTATTTAAGATATATTATTTTAGGATTTTGATGAACTTAAATCTTAGATCAAGAATTTAAAGTAAGATAGATCATAAACCCGCATAGGATACTTTCGTAAGATCTTGATAGGTTCAATGTTATTAATTAAATCTTTTAAATAATAATAAAAGACCAAATAAGTTGTAGACAAATTTTAATATTTCTCTTATTTTATTGATAATTTCTAGGTTGTTTTTTAGAATTCTAACATAGAATTAATTTTAGAAATTAAAGGTATTTTACTAAAATTATTTAGGTATCCTTTAGGGTTCCCGTTAAAATTAAAAATCTCTCATTTAAGTTTCAAATTAGATAAGTTTGGTGAACACATCTTAATCCAGTTACAAGTAAACCGGAGGCATTTTCTTTAGAGTTTTTATTTAAAATTTCCATAAGATTTTAG
Source organism: Gossypium raimondii (assembly GCF_025698545.1). Lineage (NCBI taxonomy): Eukaryota > Viridiplantae > Streptophyta > Magnoliopsida > Malvales > Malvaceae > Gossypium > Gossypium raimondii. The sequence goes on along the minus strand of NC_068569.1, from coordinate 48,780,096 downwards.
CCGAGATTAAGACATTAATAAGCTTAAGTAAAAAAAAATTCTAGGTTTTATGACCCCGTAGGATTATCCCCGGATAGGCGTTGTGGGGATGCTATAGCTTTCCCCATACGTAACCGTACTCTCGAACCCAAAATTTGGTGATGAGATCGAGTCTAGACTTTTAGGATTTTTTCTAAAGTATTAATTCTAGATTTTTAGACGATAGGTGACTTACCAACCTTGCCCTAATTGGTTAGTGGCGACTCTATTTTAATTTAGGTCCTTCGTGTCTAGCTTTGCTTACTAGGCCACCGTACTCTTATGTAGGCAACATTATGACAACAGTAATTATCAACGGGTCAACCACAAACAAATTTAGATTTTGCAGTGGTCTTCGTCAAGGAGATCTGCTATCCCCATTCTTATTTATTTGTGACGAAAATGCTTCATTTGGCAATGGATAAAGCTGTGGAGTTGGGGCTAATTGAAGGCTTTCAAGATGTTATTCTTGGACAGAATTTTGCTCATTTACAATTCACGGACGACACTATACTATTCTTAAGAGTAGATGGAAAGGAGGTGAGCAAAGCGAAGTATATTATACTATGTTTTGAGATCTTTTCGGGTCTTAGTATCAATTTCAAAGAATCTTGCCTAGTGGGGTTCGATGTAAATGAAGAAATATTATATCGGATGGCAGCAATATGTAAGTGCAACATAGGGTCTTTGCCTTTCAATTACTTGGGGATTCCATTGGGAGCAGATCCGAGGAGAGTAGCCACTTGAGACCCTATTGTAGAGAGATTTAAAAAGAAATTATCGAGGGTGGAAACGTCGTACGCTCTCATGGGCAGCAAAATTAGTGTTAACCAATGTTGTTTGTCATCTTTACCAATTTATTTCATGTTATTATTTCAAGCTCTGGCGACGGTAATTAAAAAGATCAACAAGATAAGGAGGGATTTTCTTTGGGGGAGTATGAATGGTAAAAAGAAGACGGCTAAGATTAAGTGGAAAAAGCCTACTAAATATAATTAACGGAAACTACACAACTAGCCACTCAACTATTAATATGTTTCTATTTTGATCATCTAAGTGTAAAATATTCTATTTTTCACTAAGGTTACCAAAATTTGATATTTTAGTTACTCCATAGTTAAATCACTAATGGAGTGCTCATAGCCATTTTATTGGCATAATAACAAATTGGATAAAGTATAAGAATAGTCACCCAATTATTTAGTTCCTTCTATTTTGGTCACTAAACTATTTTTTTTTACTTGATCACACAACTTTTGAAATTAAATATTTTAGTTGCTCTTACTGTTAACTTAGAAATTAACATATAAGGAGAAATGTATTAATATATTTAAGGAGAACTTGGAATACATTGAGAACTTTAACAATGGCAGAAATAGGAGTTTTAAGTTAGGCCTCAATAAATTTGCAGACATGACACAGGATGAATTCATTGCAACTCACACCGGATACAAGATGTAAACAATCTCACAATGTCTGAATCAACATCGTTTATGTATGAAAACTACTCAAACGCTCCGATAAACTTTCATTAGAGGGACCAAAATGCTGTCACTCCTATCAAGTTTCAGGGTCGATGTGATCAGTCTTGATATATATATATAAACCCTTAAATTCTTGAGTGAATTGATGTTAAATATTTTAATAATTTCATAATTGAATTGGTTTTTAGTTAACTTGACACACAAAATCATTTAAAAGTTTAAAATAATTAGATATATATTGTTTCACCAAGCATTTATTTATTTATTCACTAATACTAGAAAAGGGTTATTTCTTGGTTTACTTTCCAGGATGTTGTTGGGCATTTTCAGCAATGGCAGCCGTTGAAGGGTTAATCAAAATCAAAACTAGTAAATTAATCTCATTTTCTGAGCAACAACTATTGGATTGCAGCACAAATGGAGGAAACCAAGATTGCAAAGGAGGATGGATGATGAATGCTTTCGATTACATTAGCCCAAACCAAGGAATAACCTCTGAAGAAAGCTACCCATATCAACAAATGCAAGAAACTTGTGACACACAGATAAACAAAGTTGCCACCATCAGTGGCTATCAAATGGTGCCTAAAAACGACAAAAAAGCATTGCTTAAAGCCGTCAAGAATCAACCGGTATCGGTTGCACTTGAAGGCCATGGATGAGACTTTCATTTTTACAATGGTGGAGTGTTTAAAGGAGATTATGAAAATTCTCTCACCCATGCAGTCACTATTGTTGGATATGGGACAAGTGAAGAAGGTTTAAACTATTTTTTTATTAAGAATTCATGGGGTGAAACCTGGGGTGAAAATGGGTATATGAAGATCCAAAGGAATGTGAATATGAAAGGTGGCTTATGCGGTATTGCCATGAAAGCTTCGTACCCAATTGCATAAGTTCATATAGGCCAGTTACTATAATTAGCTAGTCGTGTCAAATGGTCTAAAATATATGTCGTACTTTTTTTCCCTTTCATTTGGCATTGATATCTATGGTTTATTTGGAATTATCAGCCTTGTACTCATGGCAATTTTTTATCATTATAATGAATAAATGATTATTTATTAAAAAGAAAGCTTCCAAAAGCAAATCAAAGTGGCAATGTAGCAAAAGTTTGATAGTTATGTATGGGAACAACTATTTGCTTGATTAGCTTCTCTATCAACATGGAAAAAGGTGCAAGAATGGAAGCTGGACATGAGCCGCTTTCCATCAACAATGGGAGCACAGATAAGTGAACGGCCAAAGTCATTACTTTCTAACTTTCAAATAATAGTCAAACTATCTCCTTCTAATTTTATGTTCTGAAAACCCATGTCCAGGGCAAAAAGCAAAGCACGAAAGACAGTATAAGCTTCTGCTACGAATGCATAAGAAAGAGAGATGGCGCTTAAGGTACACACATCCATCATTGCCCTTGTATGATTATGAATTAGAATGGATAGCCTCTCACCCGTCTTGTCTACTGGTACGGATGAGAAATGCCACCAAAACATGTATAAGTGAAAAACCTTGAAATAATTTTAAAAATAAATTTTATTTATTTTTTAAACCATTAGAATAACTTTTAGACCTATTGGAGGCTTTAAAAACAATTTATGATATGTCCTAACTCATCTTGGCTATAAAAGAGGTCATGAACCTTCAAATCAATTTTGGAACTTAAAAACACACTTTTGTAGGTGTAAGCACTGTGACATCACTACAACTTGGGAGAAGTACCGATACTTCTCTCTGCTAGTATGGACTTTGACATCCTGTCTCGTTGCAATACTATAAGGTTCAGGTATTGAAACTTACCATTGGAGAAAAAAATTGAACTTAAAACTCTCCTATGTTGACACAAAAAAAGCTTAATATCAAAACTTAGATTTAGAGACTCAAAAATCAAGTTTAAAACATTAAAAAAAAAACTACAGGAATACCACCAATCATGGTAAACATAAAATATGGTTAATCTCTTCATAAAATATATTCAAAATAAATCATTTTCCATCAACCATTCATAAAATATGGCTATCATATTAAGGCATATATAGAGCCATTGAAAATGAGTTCTATGCTCAAAAAATCAAAGCTTAAAGAGCTATGAGCATGAATGCAAAAGGGTGCTCATTATCTCATGGTAATGGTATCAAGTGAGCCTCCTAGCTCAACCAAAACAGAATAGGTCATCAAGTACCAAATAACATATAAAACCAACATCTTGATGCATATAGACACCTTAGGCACGTGCCATTGGCTATAAGTACTTTAGTTTCTAACTCTTGATAACGTTGATGATAGTGTTGATGTCCATCTAGAGTAGGGTTTCGGGAATTCACAAGTCGATATTTTGGGCACAAAAATAATGTTGTGTAAGCATATAATACTTAATAAGTTCAAGTGGAATTTACAAGACATACAAAGAATATACAAAACAAGTTAAGCATGGGTGCCTTCATATCAATTGACATATAGCGTATTTCAAAAGTGACTTGTTAAACGTGTTCCTCATTTAAAACAAATCAGAAGATAACTTTCATACAAATGCACATACATGTAAAACAATTAACTTTACTTTTAAGTTCACAACTCAACATTTCAATTCATTTTCATCGATCGGTATCTCATATCCATGTAAACTTTATCGCCCTAAGAAACTTTAGAAAAATGGTCCTGGACACACAGTTAACCACCACCACACCAAGACAACCCATGTGAGTGTAAATTACACCACACCGAAAAAACATAAATGTAAGGCCCAAAGGTACTATATACATCTCTCCACCATACTAAAATAGTCTCTAAAGAGACGGTGTATATTTGATAATCTACAACAAATGTTAAAGCATTGAATAAATTGACAAAACTCCAACTCTATATCAAACCCATACAAAAATGCACATATGACCCTAATTGGTATATTGACCTATCATCAAATATAGTAGTTAAGTAGGATCAATTCTGTGTTAAACTAAATCAAAAGATTTTCTGTAGAAAAAACCAAAAAAAAACTCACTCAATAACACTTTATGAATTGTATACAAAGACTCAATGAAAAACAAGAACTCAAGACACTTTTTATTCACTGATTTACATCGTTTATATAGGTTGAAACTACAACAACTTTAGCTAAAAAATAGGATAACTCAGAAGCAAAATCATAATCAGATATTTAAACCATGGTTTTAGCTAACCATTCAACAACTTTATTAAAACTAAGTTGAATATTTCATCTGTTGATATGCCCAAGATTTTAGGCCACTAACTAAGTCGGTGGTGAACTTTAACACTCCCCTTCAATGCCAACTCCAAACCTTTTCACAATCCCAAGCTGTGAGCAAAACTTTTCTAACTTAGTTGTACTCAAGCCTTTTGTGAACAAGTCTGCAACTTGGTTATCAGTCTTGACATAGGACAACTCAACTTCTTCTTGTAACACCTTCTCCCTAACAAAATGGTAGTGCACCTCCACATATTTGGTCATTGCATGAAACAAAGGATTTTCTGCTAAACGGATAGCTGACTGATTGTCACAGTAGAGGGGTATTGCATAATCAACTTTTTAGTGCAAATCTTCAATAAGTTGCACTAACCATGTGCTTTCTTGGGCTGCCATAGTTGCTGCTCTATATTCTTCCTCTGTTGTTGACAAAGATATAGTTGGTTGTCTTTTACTACACCAAGAAATTGTGCCTAAACCAAACTTGAATACATAGCCAGTGGTTGATCGACATTTATCGTGATCCCCTACATAGTCAGTATCATAATAACCAGCTAGTTTGCAAACCTTATCTTTCTTATATAGAAGACCATAATCAATAGTACCCTTCACATATCTTAGAACTCATCGAACTGCTTCCAAGTGTTATTTCTTAGGATTCTGCTTATATTAACTCGCTGCCCCAATAATATAAGAAATATCAAGTCGAGTTAAAGTTAGTTAAATGAGACTACCTACAAATTGCTGATACATCAACCTATCTTCCAAGTCTTTCCCTTCATGAGCACAAAACTTGGTGTTTGGTTCCACTGGTATAGTAATGGTCTTGCAATTGAGCATTCCAAATTTCTGTAACAAATCTTTTGCATATTTTTCTTGACAAAGAAACATGCATTCTTGTGTATGATCAATTTCTAGCCCCAAGAAGTGTTTAAGTTGGCCAAGCTCCTTCATCTGAAAGCTGATTGACAAGTTTTGTCTAACTTAGTGGATTTATTCACTATTATCTCTAATGATTATCAAACCGTCCACATACACCAACACTATTGCCAACTTCCCTTCACTAACTTTGACAAACAGTCTAGAATCTACATGAGCCATAACATAACCAGCTTGAGTTAAAAATTCAGCAATCTTACCATACCATGCTCTCGGCGATTGTTTTAACCCATATAATGCCTTCTTTAACTTGCAAACATAACTAGGATGACTTCCACTCTCAAATCCAATAGGCTGATTCATGTAAATTTCACGATCTAGCTCTCCATGCAAAAATGCATTCTTCACATCCATCTACCACAACTTCCAATCTTTGCTAGCAACAAGAGCCAAGAGAACTCGAACAGTAACAATCTTTGCCACCGGACTAAACTTCTCTTCATAGTCCAATCCATATTTTTGAGAAAATCCCCTTGCAACTAACCAAGTCTTGCACCTCTCAACTGATCTATCAGGATGATAATTTATTTTATAAACCTATTTACAAGATATGGGTTTCACATCTGATAGACGTGGCACAAGCTCCCAAGTCTGGTTTTGTTCTAATGCAGCAATCTCTTCCTCCATTGCTTTTACCCACTCAGAACCTTAAGACGTTTCTTCATAAGTTGTTGGATCGACCAAGGGTTTTTGCTCTGCTACAGCTACATTAGCATATTTTGGATTTTGCCTTCGAAATCTAGTTATTCTTCTAAGTTGTGGCTGCAAAGTTTCTTCACCCTCTGGATTGATTTCAGCCTTCTGCCTCTGATGAACACCATTTCACCAAGGATTTGTTTTTGTCTCAACAAACTCATTGTCTTAAATTTTTTCATTAGCTATAGGACTTAGTTGTATCTCAAGAAACTGCTCCTCTATTTTCCTTCGGGGTTGATATTTTTTTACTTCAAAATTTGGCAACTTCACTTGTTGTGGAGTCCACCAAGAAGAAGCTTCATCAAACACTACCTTGCGTGATGTGTAGCATTTATCAGTCACAGGGTCACAACACCACCATCCTTTCCTTTGGTTATCATATCCAACGAAGACACACCAGACTACTTTCTTATCGAACTTACTCCTTAAATGATCTGGAACAAATACATAGCAAATACACCCAAACACTCGAAAATGACCAACAACAGGTTTAGTATCCTATAGTACCTCAAATGGTGAGATGAAACCAAGCTTTGGTGTTGGAAGTTTGTTAATGACATGAGCAATGGTCTTCATAAACTCTGCCCAAAACCTTCTAAGTATATTTTTTGCATAAAGCATACTTCGACATGTCTCAGCAAGATGTCAATTCTTCCTCTCAACAACTTTGTTTTGCTGTGGTGTGTTGGCACATGTGAATTGGTGATGAATCTTGTTATTTATCACATAGGCAGAAATCTCATCTGATGTGTACTCCCCATCATTATCTGTGCGTAAGCATTAAATTTTTCTACTAACCTCTGCTTCAACTACTTCTTTAAATTCTTTAAACTTAACAAATGTCTCTGATTTTTCTTCATAAAGAAAACCTACACATACCTTAAGGAATCATCAATAGAAGTCACCATATTGTGCATCCCACTAATTAAAGGTTGCTTGACACGCCCAAATACATTAGAACAAACTAGCTCTAATGGAGCCTTTACTTTGTACTTAGATTTTTCATTTGGTAGTTGATGTGCCTTACCGAATTGACATGCTATAGAAACAGTATCATCTCGCACTTCAAGTTGAGAAAGACTCTTTCGTATTGACTTCTTCATCATAACTTTCAGCTTGTGATAGCTGACATGTCCAAGCCTTGCGTGCCACAAATTTGTCGTCTCATTCTTCTTTTTTTGTCTATAAAGTAGTTTTTACTGACATCACATAGACAGATTCCATTCTTTTCCCTTCCATGGTTGGTGTTCCTGAGACTTTAACATTTTTGAATACCTTTACACCCAGTGGACTAATCAAAACATGGTGGCTTGCAGATGTTAACTATGCCATAGATAATAATTTTTTTTCATGCCAGGCACATGATAAACACCTTGAATTGACATTGGATCAGAACTAAATTGAGGTACGATAGTTGTCTTACCAACATGGGTGATAGGTAACCTTAAGTTGTTAGTCGTTACCACCACACGATTTCCTTTGTACACTGCAACATCTTGAAGCTTTTCTCGATCACCAGTCATGTGATTAAAACAACCAGAGTCAACAATCTAGTCGTTCTTGTAGTCAATCTTCTGGGAAGTTGTTACTGAGAGTGCCAAGTCTTCTTCTTCCATAGCAAAGGATGCTTCAACATCCGACTCATCATCACTCTGAATATCTTATTCAGATGTCAGTGCATTACTCTCAACAGCTTTCTTCTTGGACCAATAGTCTTTGGCTATGTGACCCTTTTTACCGTAATTATAGCAATCACCATCAAACTTCTTCCTCTAGTTGGATCGGTTGTTGTAGTTGTTATGCTTTTGAGTTTCTCCAAATTAAGAACTCTCATGATGGCTTTTTGATTTGCCATCATTCTTTCTTGGTTTGCTTCTAACATTATACCTGGGCTTTTCTTTGCTCTTTCAACTAAAAAGTGTCTCATCCTCAGTTTTGATTGAGACTCCACCCATTCGTTTTGCCAAAGCATCTTGACCCATCAACAGATTCTCAAAATCTACAAACAATTGTTGTGTTGGCCATCATTGAATTGTAGCAACAAAACTCCTGTACTCTAATCTCAATCCATGAACGATGATTCTTTTTATTCTAGAATCCACAATATGGGAACTAGAACCAAGTTCAAAAATATTACGGCATAAGGCTTTTACCTTGGTGAAGTACTGGTTGATTGCCAAATCTCCTTGCTTTATTGATAACAATTCATTTTCTAAGAGCTATAGCCTTGTGTCATTTTCCCGTGAGAAAAGTTCTTCTAACGTGTCCCATGCCTATTTTGGTGTGCCAGCATCTCTGATATACTCTATTATTTTTTCCTCTATAGTGGTTTTAATTGTAAACATAGCCTTGCCTACATTGGCCTTCCACTTCTTTAAGTTGTTAGCTTCTTGAGGCACTGGTGAAGGTTCATCTCCACTAACAATGTCCCACACATCTTGAGCCTTCAAGTAAGACTTCATACATGTTGTTCATGTGTTGTAATTATGATTATTAAGCTTTTTTATTGCTCCAACAACTGAAAAATAACCATGATTACCTTTACGAACCTAGCATTGAGACCACACTATGAAACTAAATCGAAAGATTTGCTGTATAAAAAACCAAAAGAAACTCACTCAATAACACTTTATGAATTGTATGCAAAGACTCAATGAAAAACAAGAACTCAATACACGTTTTATTCACTGATTTACATCCTTTATATAGGCTGAAACTACAACTTTAGCTAAAAATTAGGACAACTCACAATCAGATATTTAAACCATGATTTTAGCTAACCATTCAATAACTTTATTGAAACTAATTTGAATATTTCATATGCTGATACGCCCAAGATTTTAGGCCACTAATTGAATTGGTGGTGAACTTTAACATTCTGCACTTAAGGAGCTCGTTTTCTATGCAAATTAAGATTCTTCAAATTATTATTTAATTAATTGTAATTAAATAATTGAAGTTTGAAGATGGAGTTAAATTAATTAGTCACTATGAGATTTTAGAATAAGGAAATCAAATATATTTCCTCATAGATTCTATTACAGTAAAGTTGTTATAACTTTAACGAAATTGGATTTGGGTTGAGAAAATTATTTAAAAAAATGCACATATAAGTTCTTAGCATTAAATATTTTGAATTTACCATCATTGATACTGAGTCTATTGTGGATCAAGTGTTTAAAGATCTGAAAGTCAATGGTGTCAGAAAATACGGTTTTGGAACCCCATATTTGATGTTCGAGTCTATAAATATTAATATTTAATATTTACGATGTTAGTATTAAAGTCTATTAAAGTTTGGTCCCTCAGCTTTGTCAATTTGATATTTAATTAAGATAAAAGGATTAAATTGTAAAAGTGATAAAATTAATCGAAATGGATTTTTATTAGCCAAAGGACCAACCTATTATCACAATTTACAAAAATTTCATATAAATTTCAATATATTCACAATTTAATCCCTAACTCAAAAGTAACAAAATTTATTTAAGAAATTAATCCTATTTCATTTTATGCTCCAAAATCTACCATAAATATTCAAAACTTCAATTAATATCAATGACAACTTTAAAAATCTTTAAAAATTTAAAAACAGATATACAAATTAACTGGACCTAATTGTAACGATATCAAAATATAAAATTTACTAAAAAATGAAATAAACTTGCAATGCAACGAGAACAATCGACAGAACCTCTAAGCTATCTTAACAATTGTATTTTGGTGGTAGAGAAATAATAAGAAAGAAAATGATCTATGTTTTATAAAATATTATTAAATTTTACTTTAGTTTAATTTGTATCATTAAAACATTATTTTAACCTATAATCCACCACATATATCATCCACTATAATCTAATATGGTAAAATTTCCTTTTAAAGCCCTCAATTCATGTTTTTGTAATCGTTTAACACATATAAACTAATAGTGATTAATTTTTCTTTTTTTATGATTTAGTCATTTTTCCTTAATTAACCATCCAATCACTAAAATTTTTGGACCAAACTTCAATTCACCTATATAACATTTCGATAAATATTTAATAAAAATATTCACATGCTCAATTTACAAAAACAAAGTCATAATAGCTCAATTTCCAAAACCACTTAACTTTCAATATGCACCATTTATACCTTAATTAACTAACCAATTAATAAAATTTATTAAATCACGATTCAATATTATACTATATTTGACTCATTTTTTAATTAACTATATCTGTGAACTCTCTCGTCAGAATTGTGGTCCCGAAACCATTGTTTCTAATAGCACTAAAAAACAGACTATTACAATATAATTTGTCATTTTTACTGAAAAACAGACTATTACAATATAAATTGTCATTTTTCCTTGAGGTATCAATACCTTATAAAGGGATTCGGTGCTTTAGTAATTTTTCTATAAATTTTCAAATCATCGAACCTTAAAATAGTATCAAAACAGAGGTAAAGGATCGATACCTTAGGACTGGTATCGATTCATTTGGTTTTAAATCATTTTTTTTCTAAACATCAAGGTTTAAAATGGTTCTTGTACCTAGTAGGGTGTAACACCCTAAAGCCTGACCTAGAAGTTAGACCGAATTTTGGGAGTTACATTGGCCAACCAAAGTGGCGGAGATAAAACTCATTTATAACCATAGAAAATTCTTCGCTAAACCCTTATGCTTCGTAATTTTCGTAGATTAAATAATACGTAGTTGTTTTTAGAAACCACATATAAAAAAAAGTTGAATAACAGTTAGGAATAAATCAAATCAGTGTTTTTAAACAATTTTGAAGTAACTTAAAAATCTTCGTACCACAGTACACATAGACTTATGAAAAACACTATAGATATGAGCTACGCGAGCTCAGTGTGAGTCTGAAACATGAACATATGACAAAAGACAGAGTGACACAATAAATACTTAATACAAGCATATGTATAAAAATATCACTTACAAAAATCTCAATCGGTATGTTAAATACAATATCAGAACATATTACATGACATTAACTATATTGTCAATAACCAAATGTTCTGACAAATAGACGTATATTCAGATGCGAATGGATGCACAAGTCAAAATCCCACCCCACCAACCAAACAGCACTTTTTCCATCCAGCACACCACATAATGGCTATGGTAGGCCCGTCCACCATGCACACCATATAGAACCATAATAGGTTCATCTGCCCTACACACCATAACGTAGAACTATGCTACTTGAGTAAATGTATACAACTAAGCTGATATACGTATAAGATAGTACGGTAAACTACTATATAAAAGTATCGCAGTTAAAACTGCTAAGTCTGTCTTCCTTCTCTTCATAACCAGATCCCAAAATTTTCATGTTATGCAACAATGTACACATTACGCAGACAACATCCAAAAACAGACATTAACATTTCTAGTTGAACAGATTCATATTTGATTACACTTATATTCTAATATTCAGTTACGACAATAATAATAAACTCATACTTATTCATCACATAAACGTGCAATAAAATTAAGGCCCATAAATGCACATATATACACAAACCAAACTAAATCGACTCTAAAACACAGTTACCGAGGCTTGAACAAGGGTCTGATAACATAAAAACACAAAACAGACAGTTTATGACTCAAAACAAAAATTTTGCAAAATAGGGCCACAAGGCCGTGTGCCCCAGCCGTGTGGAGGGCTACACACCCATGTGGAGGAGACAAACACTCGTGTGACCAAGTCACATGGCCGTGTGAGTAGCCCGTGTAACTCACTGTCCAAAAGTGCCAAAAATAAAGAGCAAAAAAGACACGATTGTGTGGAGATCTCACACGCTCGTGTAGGGATACATGTCCATGTGGCCGGGCCGTGTGGTACCAAAAACCATCGAAAACCCTAAATTCCCAATTGCAGACGGCCATGTGGATCGCCCGTGTGCGGCACACGACTATATGGCCACCCGTATGGTCACGGAACCACGCTAAGATAGCCTGAAAATCATGCTTTTGATGTCAAAACGATCCCCAACCCTTGGTAACCAGAATTATGGCAAATCATATAGAATTTCATGCAATTCAGTAACAATACGATACTTCAAATAACCAATTTCATAAACACACAAGACATTATCAAATTCCACCGTAATTCAATACCGAAGTTAAACCATTTCAAAACACACAACTTAGAACGCGATATCAAGCACCAATGATCAATCGATTCGCTCTCAAGAAACTATTTGGAAACCTCAATTTCACACAACTTAAACTATAAGAACTTCAATTAACAAATAATAAAAACAAAAGTAACTCTATCATAAACCTCATGAACAAAACCTACCCGTTTCACCTCCGATAAAACAAAACACACAAGGACGATTAGTCTTGACAGACAACACGTAACGTGAGTGTAAAATGGAAGAAACAAGAAATCAAAAGAACTAGAATTTGAGGAAAGAACCAAAAAATAACAAAGGGAACACCAACAAAAAAAATAGGGAAAAGGAAATGGAATAGAACGTGAAATTGAAAAACCCTCCTCTTTCAAATTTTAAAAGTAAATCTTTAAAAATTAAAAAGAAAAACCAAAATAAATTAATTCCTCAAAACACACATGAGGACTTGAACCTGAAATCCAAAGGTAAACTAACACACTCACCACCACCAAACCAACAAGCTCATTCTAACATTCAAACGCGAAAACCCCCTCAAGTGCTCGACCTATTCAATGACCCTAACCACAACCTCAAAACTTCTATCCCCAAATTTTGGGGTATTACAAGGGGTATCGATACCTGATATGAAATTTTAAAAACTTTGCAATTTGGTCTTATTTCATGCTCGGGTCAACAATTGAGCTTTCGTAAGTTAGATTAAAGCTCGAATTTAATTATGTATCATATTGTAAATGTGTATGACATGTTTGTATGTTTGAATTATTATTTTAATGTATTATTAATTGTAGTTGCTATGGTAATGAATGTAGTATTATATTGCTCGAACATGACAATTGGATCGAGGTGGGTGTTACAAAGTGCATGAGTTGCAAATTCTAGCATTAAAATTAAATGAACGAGAAATCAAGATTTCTAATTCACTTCAAATTTTTACAAATTTATCCAAGAAAGATTCTAACCCACATTACTAACAAACATATAATATAAAGAATTTAAATAACCAATTTTTTATAATTTATGTAATTAAGTTAGGCCCTAACCCACTAGATTGGGACTTTTACATATCAAAATTTAGGCACTTGAGCTTTAGTTTGGTGGTGCAATAATTATTTATATAATAATAATTATTTTGTTTTTATCGAAACTAATTTATTGAAATAACATAATCTTCTTAAAATGTTTTTGAATTGAAGAAACATAATTTTATGGTAAATCGTTATGTTATGAAAAAAAACATACCTTATGCCACGAGTTATGTTTGTGCTAAGTCACATATTCTTTGATGAAAAGAAACAAGCAGTGCCTATCTAATACTCAAATGTGCTATTTTCACTGTTCTGTTCTTTTCATTGTATTCTAGAGACAAACTTAAAAGCATTAAAGGAAAGTGTTTTTTCACGCCTCAAGTCTTAACTATATTCTCTTCTTCTTACTCCTTGCAACACAAGTTTCTAACCATCATCACCATGTCACAATTGGAACACCACACTAACATGTTGGTTACCCTACTTTATGATACTTTGCCAACACCCCAAAATTTTCCAGGAGACGAAATATCTTGGTTAAAACACATCTAATAAGCTTTTTAATTTCATCTAATATTTGATTTAATGTCACTTTTAAGCAATGTCTTTCCATTAACAATAAAGTTAACATGTAGGGATTAAAGGGTCATTTTTTCAAACAAACAGAAGCTAAAATATTCCTTTTAACAGTGGAGTTCTTAGTTTCTATAAGCAGAGTTTAGAGGGAGTCACATACTCGTTTAAGGTGTAGTAAAAATTAAAAGGGTAAACTACACAGATTGTCACCAAATTATAATTTTTTTTTTATTTTAAGCACCTAAAATAAAATATTTGCAATTTAAGCACTCGCATTACATTGTTCAATTATTTTGATCACCCATGTTACTATCGCAAACGACAAGCTAACGTAGCAATTAAAAAAGTTAGTATAATAATAAATTTAGCCCTTAATTTTTACAAATTATATCGATTTAGTCATAATTTTAAAATTAACCCTAAAATTTATAAATATTTTAATTTAGTTTATTCTAAAAATTCAAAAAACATAAATATTTTCAAAATATATAATAATAAATTCAAATTTTATATTAATATTGATATTAAATAAACATAATATTAATATAATTAGTTTTATTTAACATTAATATAAAATTTAAATGTATTATCATGATTTATAAAATTATTTATGTATGTTTATATATTTCATTGAATCTTTTAGAATTAAGATCAAATTGAGAACATTTGTAAATTTTGAGTTAATTTTTAAAATTATGACTAAGTTGATATAATATATAAAAATTGAGGGTTAAATTTGTTATTATATTGATTTTTAACTATAATGCTAGCTTGTTATTGTATTTTAACGGAGCAACTAAAATGACTGAATTATGAAGCGCTGAATTATGAAGCGTGGGTAATTAAATTATAATTTTTATTTTATTTTGGATACTTAACAAAATTTATAGTTAGATAATTGTCTGTGTAATTCGCTCAAAATAAAAAAAATTATATTTCTAAAAAAGGAGATAAGTGACCATATTTAAAATCTATTTATAGAATTAAAATATTCTTATGATAATATTTAATAATGTTCATTATTTTATTAAAATAATTATTAAATAATTTCTTCAATAAAAAACTGATATTGGACCAAAAGCTGAGGACCCAGTGGACATGTAGTGGGAGAATTGGAATGTTAACATTGACTTCGAAGTCAAACACCAACCGAGAAACAGCAATGAAGGAATAAGTAAAACATTGTATGTCTCCGTCAATCACGCCACACTATTAATTTGTTGATTTATATAAAAAAAAATGTATGTCTCTAATTGAAACCCTGGAAATTGACTTGATTGGCGTTTTATTTGGATTTTTCATAAGATGACTTAATTAAAAAAATATTTATTTCAATCAATTTTTTAGTATATATACATTCGTAGAGTGCTAGTTATTCACAACTTAGCAATTAGCAAAGAATAAACCCAGAAATTAGTGTAGTATCCCAGCATATAGTGCAAAACAACAAGATGAGTTTAATCCATGCCTTTTTGTTTTTAATTTTTGGGACATTGGCATCTCTTGCTATGTCCCGAACAATCTATGAAGCCTCTGTTGTTGATAAACATGAGCAATGGATGGTTGATTATAGTCGAAAATATGAGAGCAAATTAGAGAAGGAGAAGCGTCTTAATATATTCAAAGAGAATTTGGAATACATTGAGAGCTTCAACAATGGTGGAAATAGAAGTTTTAAGTTAAGCCTGATTTATTTGCAGACATGACACAAGATGAATTCATTGCAGCTCACACTGGATACAAGATGCAAGACAACCCCATAATGCCTGAGTCAACATCGTTCAGGTATGAGAACGTATCAGATGTTCCGACAAACTTTGATTGGAGGGACCAAGGTGCAGTCACTCCTATCAAGAATCAAGGTCAATGTGGTAAGTAATAATTTATATATATACATAAAATTGTTGACTGAGTAAGCATTCTTTTTAGAAAGTGAATTACATACAACACGTCGCTTTTAAAGATTGCATGCAATAAATAATCGGCTTAATAACAATTTTGACTACAAACATTTACATGTTTTGTCAAAATGACCATAATTGTATTTTTGAGTCTTTTCTAGCCATCAACTTTTGTTTTTTTTCCTCAAACAGTTTGTTCTAACAAATTTGATGAAAATATCGTTAAAAAGTTAACGAGTATGATGTAGAATTTCATATGTAGAATATTTTAATGAAATGTAATTTATTACTTAGATAACCCAATAAGATAATTACATGTGAAAATAATAAAATAAATAAATAATATATGAAATTTAAAAAATAACTCTTAATTGAAACCTCTCCATAAATAAACATACGAAAGATTGAAATATTTTAAAAAAATTGAAGCCTTGAGCCATTTTCTTTAAATTAAGTTTTATTTTTAAAAATTTCATATATTATTTATTTTATTGTTTTCACATGTAATTATCTTATTGAGTTATTAAGTAGTAAATTACATTTCATTAAAATATTTCACATATGTTAGAAAAAGAGAAAAGTTGATGGTTAAAAAGGCTCAAAAATACAATCGGGCTATTTTGACAAAACACACAAATGCTAGTGATCAAATTTGTCATTAAGCCTAAATAATAAAACTTAAGGTTTGAAATTAATAATAATAGATGTGATATGTATTAAATTAAAATAAAAATAGTTTAAATTGCAAGTAAAAAATAAACAAGTAAATATATTATATTAAAAATAATAAATACGACCCGCTTGTTTATTTTAATATTGTCACTTCTCTTGAATTATTATCAGGTTGATTTGTAATCAACTCAACCAATAACATCATCAATATATAAACAATGGCTGAAAATATTTTTATAATAAATTTAAAATATATAAAATAAAATCTTGATTAAAGGGTATTTTTTTATAAATATTTGCCACATGGGTTTAGATCACATCTTATGCAAAATTTTTATTTATTTTTTAAAATTTGAAAAGACAGTTATTATTGTAATAGTATAATTTACTTCACCTGTAACATTATTTTTGTATTTTCCTTCATTATTCGGTAATTAGTTAGATCAACTCAATCAAAAGTTTATATATTATTATAGATTGGCGTTGAAGCATTCATTTATTTATTTATTTGCATTAATTGCTTTATACTTAACAACGGGTTATTGTTGGTTTAGTTTTGCAGGATGTTGTTGGGCATTTTCAGCAGTGGCAGCCGTTGAAGGGATAATCCAAATCAAAACTGGTAAATTAATCACATTATCTGAGCAACAACTGTTGGATTGCAGCACAAATGGAGGAAACCAAGGTTGTAGTGGAGGATGGATGATGAATGCTTTTGAATACATCACCCAAAACCAAGGAATAACCACCGAAGAAAGCTACCCATATCAACAAATGCAAGAAACTTGCGACGCACAGATAAACAAAGTTGCCACCATCAATGGCTATCAAATGGTGCCTCAAAACGACGAAGAAGCATTACTTAAGGCCGTCACAAATCAACCGGTCTCGGTGGCACTCGATGGATATGGACAATCCTTTCAGTTTTACAAAGGTGGAGTGTTTACAGGAGATTGTAGCAATGATCTCACCCATGCAGTCACCATTGTTGGATATGGGACAAGTGAAGAAGGTTTAAACTATTGGTTGATTAAGAATTCATGGGGAGAAACTTGGGGTGAAAATGGGTATATGAGGATTCAAAGGGATGTGAATACACCAGGTGGGTTATGTGGCATCGCCATGAAAGCTTCGTATCCAATTGCATAAGTTCATATAATGGACTTTTCTCTACTGATATAAGTGGTTGTACTAGATCAATGTTTGAGGATATTTTTCTCAAAAACTTATTAAATATTTTCTTCTTTACAACGGAAATTTATTTATAAGATAATATTTTATAATAATTAATATCTTATATATGTATTTATTGGGGATGGCCCAAGAGTCCCACTGTGCCCTACATTATATATTGCTAAGTGTGAAATCAAGTAGAAGCTGGAAATAAGTGTCACTTTTATTGAAGATAGAAAGCTGGCTTTTATAGCCTTACAAATGACAAATATAGAATCACAACTAACACCTATATCACCTATAAACAAGGATCACCACTAGTTTAAACAAATACAAAGAGTTCTTCCTAAAGAATAGGACTTATTGAAACAGCAAATAGCTTTGAAAGCACTAAATAATTCAAACAATTCCTCCCCTAAACTATTTTGCATATTTGCAGTTAGTTTACTTCTCCACAAATTCCAAGTTTTTCCCTAAGCTTTTCAAATGTCTCAAACTTCAATTCCTTAGTCATGATGTCTGTTGTTTGCTCCTTTGTTCCACAATGGACAAGCTCAATAACTTTATCATTAGACAATTCACAAAGGAAGTGGTACCATACATGAATGTGTTTGCTCCTTCCATGCAATACAACATTATTTGATAGTTTGATGGTGGAGGCATTGTCACAATATAACGTGATACTTTCTTTTTGAGGATGATTGAAAGAATCCAAGATTCTTCTCATCCAAGCTACTTGACAAGCACATGACACTACTGCTATGAACTCTGGTTTGGTGGTAGATAAGGTCACTACTGGCTATTTTTTTGAAGACCACGCAACGGCACATTCTCTAAACAGAAAAACATATCCTGAAGTGATCCTTCTGTCATCTTGATCCCCAGATAATCACTGTCTGTGTAGCCAACTAACTCGCTATTTTCACGTTTTTTGTACAAAATGCCTAGCTCTAAGGTTCCTTTTATATATCGAAGGACCCTTTTTGTTGTATTAGGATGAAGTTCAGTAGGTTTTTCCATGTATCAACTCACCAGTCCAACCATATACATTAGATGTGGTCTGGTCGTAGTTAAATATCGAAGACTCCCTACAATTTTCTTATAACCAGTGACATCTACTTTGACTCCGTCTTCATTTTTCACGAGTTTGTTCCTAGAACAATAGGACTTCTAACAGAGTTGCAACTTAACATTCCAAATCTCTCAAGAACTTCATTAGCATACTTCCTTTGACTAATAAATATGCCTTTATCATTCTGTAACACTTCAACTCCAAGAAAGTATTTAATCTTTCCAAGACCAGTCATTTCAAATTCTTGCATCATGGAATTTTTAAAGGCTTTAATTATTTCCTCATCATTTCCCGTGAATATGAGATCATCTACATGCAAACTAACAATCAAAATTCTTCCTTTCGAATCACTTTGAATAAAAAGAGTAGGTTCAAATGGGCACCTTTCAAAACTTTCCGTTGTAAAATAGGACCCAATGTGACAATACCACGCTCTTAGAGCTTGCTTAAGATTGTACAAGGCCTTCTTTAATTTGTAGACTTTATGCTCCTCCCTTCTTTCTCAAAGCCACGCGGTTGATCAACAAAGACTTCCTCCACTAGCTCTCCATGAAGGAAAGTGCTTTTAACACCAAGTTGGTAGATATTTCAACGTTTTTGCGTAGCCATTGCAATCATCATTTGGATTGTATCCCATTTTGCAACTGGTTGTAATCAATTTCATATTTCTGGGCATATCTCTTTGCCGCCAATCGTGCCTTGTGTTTGTCAATCTCACCAAGTTCATTTAGCTTGGTTTTGAACACCCATTTTACTTCGATCTTCTTTGCACCAACCAAAATTTCCATCAATTCTCATGTTTCATTTTTTCAATGGCTTGAATCTCTAGTTTCATAGCTTCAAGCCATTTTTTGCTTACAACAACTTCTTTAAAAGTGATTGGATCTACTGTGGTGTATAGAACCAAGTTATTAACTTCTTCGTATTCATCAGAATGGCCTAGTCCTACGCCACTCACATAATCTTTTTGCCACTCTGGTGCTCTTCTATTCTCTCGTCTAATCCTCTCTTGATATTTAGATAGAATGTTTGGACTTGGTGGTTTTTCTCTAACTACTTCCTCTATGTTTGGTACAACGACATCATCTTCACTCACATCATCCTCAAGAGTAATATCTTCTCATTCCAACTCTTTGTTCGCATCCTCTGAATTTTGACTCCAATCCTATCCTTTATCTTCTTCAAAAACAACATTACGACTTATCACAATATGCCTAGAGACTAGATCATACAATCAATAAGCCTTGGATTCATTGCTCACACCAAAGAAAACACACTTGTAGCTTTTGTCATCTAACTTTGTTCTTCTTTGTTCAAGTATGTGTACATGGGCAACACACCCCAACACTCGAAAATGGTCCACAGAAGGTGTAACATTACTCCTAACCTCTTCTAGTATTCATCCATTCACGGATACTGTCAAGCTCCTGTTCATCACATGGGTACACCATTGAACTGCTTCTGCCCAAAATTCTTTTGGGACATTTTTTGTCAAATAACATGCTTTGAACCGAGTTCATAATGGTTCGATTCCTCTTCTTCTGCTACCCCGTTTTGTTGCTAGGTGTAGGCTGTAGTCAATTGCCTGCGAATACCATTCTCCATACATAAATTATTAAATTTATGGGAGGTGAACTCTCCACCCTTATCTATGCGTAAGCAAGCTATATGCTTACCACTTTCATTCTCAAAATATTTTTTAAAGCTCTGCAATACCTCAAACATCGCTAATTTTTCATGCAAGAAATAGACCCAAATTTTGTGACTAAAATCATCAATAAAACTGAGTAAGTACCTTTTCCCACTTATAAAAATCATGTAATTGGTCCACAAATGTCAGAATGTATCAACTGCAACTTTTTTTATGCTCTATCATTTTCTCCCTAATTTGCTTTCTGACCAAACAATGAGTACATACTTTGATTGGAATGTTGATTGTTGGTAAGCCATGAACTAACCTTTTGCACTGCATCATACGTAAGCTTTTGTAGTTCAAATGACCAAACATGCAGTGCCATAGATGAGAGATATATTTTGTGGTATTTTGGAAGCATGATGAAACCAATGGTTGTGAGCATGGTAAAAAATAGCTGAAAGCACAAACATCCGATTTCTGGTCATTTTGGTTGTTATAAGGAGCCCTCTTTGTGAATGATACAACTTGCACTCACCCCCTTAAATCAAAATATCTACCCCTTTCTCTTGAAGCTATCCCATGTTCAACAAATAATTTTTTAGATCTGGAACAAAGAAAACTTCAAAGATTACCTATTTAGTGCCTCCAATCTCTAATCTAACACTTCCTTCTCCCATTACTACCATTTTTGTATCATTTTCAAGCTTGATGAAGTGTCAAAAGCTATGAGTAAGATGAGAAAACCACTTCTTGTTCCCACACATATGATTCAAGCATCCCGAATTAAGAAACCATATGCCATCTTGTTGTAAGTTATGTGTCTCCACACACGTTGTAATAGGTCAATTTAGCCCGGGCCCAAAAAAATAATAAACCCAAAATAATAAAACAAAGTCCAAGTCCAGTCCAAAATTATATCATTTATTTGGCCCGACCGGAATGACCATTACTTGAAAAGGTTGAAGGTTCATCTACAAGCTTGACGCATATGGAAACATAATCTTCAAGGATATGGAATCTTAGATATGATATGCAATCTTAGAAGATATGATTTTGTAATCTTAGAGATTTAATTTGTAGATACCCTTTAATCTTAGCCGTTGATGTAATTGATCTGTACCGTTGGATTTGGGGAGGCTCAACTATAAATATAGGCCTCTCCCTTCATTGTAAAACACTTGAGTTTGGAGCAATAATAATTCTTAAGAGCATTCACTCAAATTTCTCTCTCTCTTGCGTTCTTATTTTCTGTGGCTTATTCTTATTTTGTTCTTCATTCATCTTCGTTTCTTTTTAAGTTGCTTTCATTTGAGTTGGATTTTGGTGGAGGAATTTCATTAGATCTTCATATTGTGAGAGCTAGGCTAACTTAAGTATTTTTTTAATCTTTTTTATTTATTCATTTAATGGTTTAATCATTAATTATTCTTTTACTTTTATTCGTTTATTTATCCATTAATTTTTTATTTACATATTGTTCATTCAGTTAACCATTCTTATCATTCTTTTATTTTCTTCCATTAATTATATACTTTATTTGTTTTTAATATTATGTCACACATGTTGTTTATTTTTAAAACTCGTGTTATAAATCATCCATTTTAAATTGTTTGATTATTCGCTTTAAATTTTTTTCCATATATTATCAATTGCAATTTTTTTATACTATCTATTTTATATACCATTTATTTTTAAGATGTTTTGTGTATACCTTATTCTAAATTCCTTATTACACTATTTATTTTAAACTCATTTATATATTATTATTTTATATATTACCTATTTTCATTTTATATATTATTTATTCCAAACTTATACATATATTACCTACTTTTTATATATATAATTTATTTATTGATTTGTATATTGTTGATTTCAAATTTCTTTTTCCTTATTATTCATTTTCAAATTCATTATTTTTAAATTTGTTTACATTTTATTTTGTCTTATATTTTTTTATACTCTTTGTTTTAAATTCATTGGTCTTTGATTATTGATGCTAGTATTTAAATAATTTTCATTATGTGTTTTATAAATTGTTTATTTGTATTTTCATATTGTCTTTTTTTTATCAAAGTTTTTATGCATCGCTTTAATATTGCGTCAATTTTCCCCAATTTTAAAAAAGAAAACTTTTAAAAATAAGGCAATATTCGGTACTTTGGAGCTTTGAGAAAATCATGCCCTAACTTACTGGGTTTCGATTTTTTTGATCCAAATAACCGAATATCCTTTTTAAACTTTAATGCATGAGACAAGCTTAGTTTTGAGGGTTAAAATGTCGTATCCTAACTTACTGGGTGTGACATCTTATTACTTCGGGACAATGATGTCTTAACGTCAAATTTGATTTATTCAGGTTTTTAAAGAGGATCGTATTTTAAAATCTTTTCAAATTTTTGACATTAGGACGTTAATTAATCAATTAGGTACCAATTTTTGGGCGTTACAAGGGTGCTAATCCTTCCTCATGCGTAACCGACTCCCGAGCCCATTTTCTCGAATTTTGTAGACCAAAACATTATTTTAATAAATCAAAATGTTTTATTAAAATGATTAATCTCAAGGTGACCCGATCACACCACGAAAAAAGATTGGTGGCAACTCCATTTTCATTTTAAAAGTCGACCCCATTTTTTAAAATAAAAATGGTTTCGACACACGTTATTAAGAGCAGCTCTTCCTCTTCATCAAGTCCCACAAAGTTGGCTTTACTCTCCTACCTTGGACATTTATACTGAAAATGCCACAATTTGTGGCATTTATAGCATTCTACCCGGGCTTTGTCAAATGATCTCCTTCTGCCTCTTCCACGCCCTCTGTATGAATTTGCACCATGTCCTCTACTCTTAAACCTTTCGTTACCAGCAATAACTTTTAAGGCATGATCTTCTTCTCTTTCCATTCTCTTAAACTTCTGTTCATGTACAAATAATGAACTTTGCAATTCATCAATAGAGATGGTATGTGCATCTTTTTCCTCTTCGATAGATACTACCACATACGTGAAACGTTTTTTCAAGGTCTGCAAAATCTTCTCCACTGTCACCAAGTCAGAGATTATCTCCACATTGCTATACATCAAGTTTGTTACAGCCATTACATTAGGAAAATAATCTTTGATCGTTTCTCGTTTCTTCATTTCCAACACCTCAAATTCTCTTCTTAATGTGTTGAGAAGAGACCTTTTCACTCTCTCATTTCCACCAAACTTGCTCTTCAAAGAATTCCAAACAATTCTGGAGGTTCATCTATCCAAAATCTACTAAAAAATAACACAATCTATGGCTTGATATAGATAGTGTTTGACCCTATGATCCTTCATCTTTATCTCGTCCATCTGTGTCTATTGCACGATGATCTGCACAGTCGTTGTTTCAGGCTCCTCGAAGCCTTTCTCAACTAGGTTCCACAGTCCTTAAACTTCAATAGATTCTCCATCAGCTCAGTCCAATGGTCATAGTGAAGACCATCAAAATGACGAATCTTTGTAAGACTACCTGCACTCTTTTCTTCACTCGTATCCACTTATTTTCTCAACAACCAAGTTCGGATACCAGAATGTTAAGTATAACATCAAATGAAAGCTGGAAACAAGTGTCACTTTTGAAGATAAAAAGTTGGCTTTTTATAGCCTTACAAATGACAAATATAGAATCACAACTAACACCTATATCATCTATAAACAAGGATACCACTAGTTTAAACAAATGCAGAAAGTTGTTCCCAAAGAATGGGACTTATTGAAATAGAAAAACAACTTTGAAAACACTAAATAATTCAAACATATATGGGGATGGTTTCAATTATATATATATATATGAGAGAGAAAAAGAGTGCAACAAAATGAAAAAAATGAAAAAAGAAAAGAAAAGTCTGAGTAGTTTTTTTTATCACAAAGACTAGTTTTTGTCCGTTTTTCAATTGGAGGTATATTTAGAATAGTTAGTATACTCAAATATATTCGATGTGTATGTTCTGATTTTCATTTGGGATTCTGTCATTTCGGGTTTTTCAGCTTTCAAAGTTAACTACTATTAGTGTGATATTCACAAATTTTTCTTTTAGTGTACTTGTGATTACTTGGTTAATAACCTTTGTTAAGTTATATGCTCTTGTTGTGACTTTGTGTTGTAATTTTGTAGCAATGACTTTTTTTATATAATGGAGTTTTAGGTGGACATTCAAATAACGTGGTTTTTACCATTTTCTTTACAAAAAAAAAAAAAACTCGCATGTCCACATGCAATGACATGATATCAGAAAGGCATAATGACTTTTTAACCTTTGAACTTTACAAAAAAAAATCATTTTAGTTCTCTAGTTAATTTTTCACATTGTTTAGCTCTTAAACTTGCATCATTCGTCAAATCACTCTAAAATGGATGGAAAATTTCATGTTCTTCTCCTCTTTCTCTCTTCCTCTCTAATTGTTGTCATCGTTGTGTCCAACCATTAATTGTTGTGTCCAACCATCATGTCAGCACTTGTAACAAACACAGCAAACCAGCAAGAAAGGAGCACACTAGAAGCAAAATAGAATAACAGAAAAGGGGATAACATAATATAGAAAAATGTATTTCTTTTATTATTATTATTTATTTCTATTTCATTTTTTCGGCTATAAAAGGGCCGATTCAAGCATTGTAAAAAAAAGATACGAAATTGAAAATACAAAAGAAATCTAAGCAGAAAAAAGAGATTTAAAAGGTGATTTTCGAGTTTTTTTCTTTCGTCTCTGGTTGTTCCTTTCTATCTCTTTATTTATCAATCATACGCTAAAAAAAAAAGGGAAAAAGAGTGAAAGAATAGGAAGTGTACCTGGTGGCCGAACTTTTTCTCCCTCCGTCGCAATCGAAGGTGGGCAAAGAATGAGAGGCCTTTGAATGGCCTAACTGCCGAGCGGGGCTTAGAGGAGAGGTTTTTTTCTTTAGGGTTTGCTTTTAAATGATTAAGTTGCTACTAATTAGGGTTTTTTGTGGCCTTTATGTAACATACGAAATGACATCGTTTGGATTCTGATCAGTGGTTCCAAAATGGTGTCGTATAGGCCTGTACACATGTGCGTGACTCAGCCCGAGGAGGATCCGCGTGTTTTCACTTTGGTGAGATATTTGTACGCTAGGTCCTCCACCTTTGCACTTTGTTTTAATTTGGTTTCTTTTGATTCTTCAAATTGGACTGCATAATTTCTTACTGATTTCATTTTAGTCCAATTGCAACGCTGCGTTTTGAGGTGTTGGGAATGTTCCCTTTTTGGTCCCTCGTGTTATTCATGCGCTACGCTTTAGTCCTTTTTTTATTTTAATTCTGTTTGTTGCTCTTTAATTTTATTTTAATCCATTTTTGACCCATTATTTTGTTTTATTTTTTATTTTGCCTTTTTTACTTCTATTTTAATTCAAATTTAGTCCTTATTAGTATTTTTAAATTTAATTGGTTCTTGTTCTTAATATATTTATTTTAAATCTAGCGTTACTTAATATTTAAATTTAACAACATTTTAAAATTTATCATTAGTATTATTTTAAGGTATAACATGCTATTATTTTAAATTATTATTAACATTAATTAAACATTAACATTTTAAATTCATTATGTATTATTATTTTAAAATTAACATATTATTATTTAATTCATCATTAATTATTTTGTATTTTTTATGAAATTTGATATAATTTGTATACAGTTTTGATATTTTATTTTTATAATATGTTTTTGAAGTTCAGTTTTGGTATATTCCCATATGTTAAATATTTACTTGATAATATTTTTATATATAATACTATTATACATATATATATGGCTTATTAAATTATTTTTATGTGGATGTTATTGTTTTGATATTATTATAATTATTGATTTTAAATGGTCTTTTAAATATGTTGATAGGCTTATTTCAAAACAATGTTTATTTGTATGTAACTTACTTCCTTTAAATAAACTAACTTTATATATCTTACCTATTTCAATTTTTGTTTTATATTAGTATACATATGTTATTACTATTATGTTTTACTATATATGTGTTACCTATATAAAATTAATATATGTATATTATTTGCTTCAAATACTATTATTCAATGTTTTCATTCTATTTCAAATCTACTTTATACTCATATATATATATATATATATATAATTTTTGTACACAGGATTTATGAACTAAGATTTCCCCTTTTGTTACTTTTAGTGTGTCGTTAAAGATTTTCATTACTAATTCACTTCATATTTGACCATTGATATTGATATTTATATAATGTATGATTAAAATTATTGTTGTGATACTTGTTTGTATTGGTTTATTAATTGTTTGTTATTCATTAGAGTACATTTTATTTGTGAATTGTTCTTTTTACGTTGTACGTAAACATTCAATCGCATTACATTAAAAGATTACGTTTTATTAAAAGATCGGCATTGCCTTATTTATAAGTTTTCAAAATATTCGGTAACTAAAAATTCTCGAGAAAGTTGCGTCCTAACTTACTAGGCTTCAATTCTTTTCATTAAATTTAGATATCCGAGTATCCTTTGTTTAATAAAATTGTATAGATTCTAAATAAAAAGTTCTCTTTCTGGATTTCAAAATGTTGGATCCTAACTTATTGGATATGACATTTTGCTACCTTGAGTTAAGGATTTCCAAAAAATAAAGGCAATATTCGGTATTTAGGAATTTTGAGAAATTGAAGCCTAACTTACTGGGTTTTGAGTTTTTACTTGACCCAAATAACTGAATATCCTTTTCAAATTTAAATGCATAAATTTTAAAAATCAAAAGACAAACTTAATTTGGAGGATTAGAAATGTTGCACCCTAACTCACTGGGTGCGACATTTTACTTCTTTGAAATAAGAGGGTCTTATCATCGAATTCAATTTATTCAAATTTTCTTTTAAAAAGGATTGTATTTTAAAATCTTTTCAAATTTTCAACACTAAGACATTAAATAATCAATTTGGTACCAATTTTGGGCATTACGAGGGTGTTGACCCCTCCTCGTGCGTAACCGACTCCCGAACCTGTTTTCTCAAATTTCGTAGACCAAAATTGTTTTCAAGGTGATCCGATTACACCCCAATAAAAGATCAGTGGTGACTCCAATTTTCGTTTGTATGTCGACAACTAATTTTTGTTTTCAACAAGTGGTTTCAACAACAACCACTTCTTGAGCTAAGCCATGTTTCTCTTTATGAATAAATTGACTGTGTATAGTAACAACATTGTTGGGAGGATAACAACCTTAAACATTAATAATAAACATTGATTGCGTATGTGTCATAATGCCCATATAGTGACTATTATTTCCTGTGGCCCTGAAACACCGAGATAATGTAATATTATACCGAGGATGATGCTATCACAGCAAGCGAGGACTATGGACTTCTCTGATGATTAACAAAGTAAGCAAATCTCTACTGAAAGCAGATGATGCGTGAACAAGGTTCCACAAGTTGGAACAGAACCCATAGTTTAGTAAAGAATCTTTGGTCTGTAATGTTATTGATATAAAATGGAAATAATGGTGATGAAAGTATGATTTTTAATATTTGAGAAAGGACTAAATTGGAATTGTGGTGAATTAGGGAGGACTAAGGTGCAATTTTCCATAATGTAAATGGGAGATTAAAGCTGCAATCAAACCATAATGCATAATGGCTATACAATTCGGTGATAGTGTGATGTTCTTAGCTGGAAAAAGATATTTATTAAGGCTAATCACTTTAAGGGAGGAAGGTAGGGGAACTTGTATTTGTCTTTTGAAGGTAATCTAGATAAAGAAAAGGTGGGTGCAAGCAAAGGTAAGACAGTAAACTAACTAGTGAAGCTCTATTTTGGGCATGTGCTCGCTCATTGAATTTTATTTACCTTAAATAAGTGTAACTTTTCCATTAAAATAACTAATTAATTGCTTGAAAATTTTGGTAATGAAAATTATTAATAAGGGAATAAGTTTTGATAATCGAGTGTATCTTAATTCAAATGATTAGTCGTGAAGTTGTTAACGTCATTTAGGAAGCAGCTGTAAAAGGTTTCAAGTAAGCTCTGATTAGAAGAATTCACCGGCTCTTATCAAAAGTCCTTCATTGGAGTATTCAACATATCCCTCGAGATGTGAATAAATTTGCAGATAGTTTGGTTAAGACGGTTCACGATAAGAGAACAGGATTGCACCTTTTGGAAGATCCCCGCTTGGGGGAATAGTTTAATTTCTTTTGTTCGCTTTTATTTTGTTTCACCAAAAAAAAAAAAAAGGTAATTAAGGGTGTGCTTGTTTCATGTAAAATGATTTATGGAATACTGATTTTTTTGCATTTGCTTTGTATTTGTTTCTTGGAAAACAACTTGATCAATAGAAAATAATTTACCCATTAATAGAAATAAGTATTTTTATTTTTGGGAAATTGACTTTCCCTATTGAGATGTGTAACCCGTTTTCTAGAAAATAACCCTTTACAAGTAAATTGATTTTTATATAAAATTAATTTGAGTTAAGTTTAATATTATTATATTATTAATAAATTTTAATTTTATTTTAAAAATATTAAAATATTAATATCAATGTAATAATTTTCAATATTATAATTTTTTAATATTATTATGGGTAAACTACAAAATAATTACTTATATTTGGGTTAAATAACATTTTAGTCAGGTTTGATTTTATTTTGTATGACATTCCCCGGTTTTTAGGAGCGGAGGAAATTCTGTTGAAGCTGCTTCGTACCAAGAGTGATCCAAGAAATGCATTTAGAACGATCAGTTTCCATTATTCTCTCTAATAGAATAATTGGATGGTAAGTTTTTTTCTTTGTTGATTTCCCTTCTGATAGTGGGGTGGTGGAGTAGCGGTGGAGTCTTGTTCCAGGCATCTAGCTAGTTTTTTGAAGTCTCATGATTTCACGTCAGATCAATGGCCCTAGATGAAGTGAAAGATTTCTACCTCTGGTTCAGGTTTTATTTGTTTTGTTTTTACTCTCTTTCGTGGTTTTTTTGTTTAATAGTTTTTTTTATGTTTTCTTGCATGAATTTTACGTTCATGCAAAAACCGAGAAAGATGAATGGCTTAGAATTTATAATTTTTCTTTTGACTTTTCTTTATTATCTTTATTAAACTAATCTCTTGTCTTTTATGGGGGTTTCTCTTGCCTTTAGTGTTACTAAGTATAGGTATTTTAGATCTTTTTAAACTTTAGCTGTAAGTTTCGTTTTGTAGTTCTCTTTGGATCTCGGTTTCTTGTTGTTTTTCTTCGTTTGTTGCTTGTTCTTTTGGTGTGCGATTTCCTTGGTATTCTTTCTCTGGCTATAGCTGTTTATTGCTGGGCTATTTTCTGGGTGTTTGTTGGAGGAGAGAGGGCTTGTTAGAATCTTTGGACATTACCCATGATAATCATGGAAGAGGATATCAGTATTTTGTTGGCGAAATTAAGTTTTTCAGAGGAAGAAACAAAGAGGGTGGTCAGTAAAAAGGCAAACATGGATAACTCAAAAGGATATGAACATTGGGCTATAGGTAAATTGATGACAAAGGAGAAAGTAAACAGAGAGGCAATGTACAGAGTCTTTATATCACTATGGTATACAAAGGAGGAGGTGAATTTTGTAGCTATAAAAGAAGGAGGCATACCGGTAAAATTTTGTAATAAAGAAGATAGAAAAAGAATTCTTAATCTCTCTCCTTGGTTGTTTGACCAATGCTTGTTTAACATGGTCCCATACAATAAAGACAAAACAATGGAAGATTATGATTTTAGTCATTCACCTTTTTGGGTCAGAGTATCCAACATACCGATGGAGTACATGGATAGAGATTTGGCGTTGGAGGTAGGTAATGCGATAGGGGAAGTCATAGCTATAGATTAGCGAGACAGAGATGGAGGATGGACTGAATATATGCGCATTAGAATTAATATTGATATAAACAAGCCGTTGCGAAGGGTTGTTCATTATATTGATCACGAAGGGGAGGAGTTTGTATGTGTAATCAGATATGAGAAGTTACCAAGATTCTGTTACATTTGTGGGTTGATTGGTCATACGACACAAAAATGCAAGAGCAGATGATTAATAATGAGAGCCAAGATAATATATTTCAATACGGTAACTGGTTAAGTGTTCCAGTAAGAGTTATCAACCAAAATAATGGGTTGAAGGAATGGTATTGAAATGATTAAAGAGAATAATGTGAATGATAGAAAGTCATATAGGAAATTCGGCAAGGTAATAGGGACGAATACGTTGAATGATCCAGTGGAAACGGAGCAAGTTAAAGACACGGATGATGAATCAGAACTGAGTACACCACAAGAAAAATGATCTATGAAAATTGGACGCGATAGTATAGGAAAAATAAAGTCAAAAAGGAAAAGAAATAGAGGACATAATGGGGAGTTATATGAAGTAAGCCCTCATAGAATAGTGCGTAGAAAGTTGATGAACGGCTCTACACCTTCAAAGGCGGTGGCTGGTGAATAGCCCCGCCATGAAGAATGAAGTTTCTCAGCTGGAATTGTCGTAGGATGGGGTCACCTGCGACAATTCAGGAACTCAAGCAACTTTTGGTTGCCAATAGACCCGATATTATCTTCCTGTGTGAAACTAAAATGAATGTTATTGAATTCCAAAGAGTTCAAATAAGATGCAAGTTGCAAAATAGGCTTGTAGTAAATTCAAAAGGTCGGAGCGGAGGTCTTGTGTTGATGTGGAAGGACGAGTTGGATGTTACTAATCAAAGCTACTCAAAGCATCATATCGACTCTACTGTTAAGTTAGGAAGTACCAGTATTATTAGGGTCACGGGATACTATTGTCATGCAAACCCTAGTGAACATAATAACTCTTGGAATATGCTTCGAAGAGTGGGTCAAGCTGTCAATGAGGAGTGGGTGGTGGGAGGTGATTTTAACGCAATGTTGAATGAAGCAAAGAAGGAATGGGGCGTCGGATTGTTTGGGCGTATATGAATGATTTCAAAGATATTGTCGATGATTTCGCTGTTGTGGATATTAAGCCGGACCGAGGGTGGTTCACGTGGGTAAATAACAGAGAAAGGCATAGGTTAATAAAGGAAAGGCTTGATCGCTTCTTTACTTCTGTCTCTATGGTGGAAAAGTTTCCTTTCATTGCTTCTAGCGTCATTCGGCAATCATAGTCTGATCATGACACCATTCTTTTTGATCTATATGGGCGTACACCTAAGTGTTATCCTTGTGATAATAGAATCCAATTTCGTTATGAAGACTGCTGGACCTCAGAAAAGGATATTAAGAGGATCATTAACAAGGATTGGATGCAATGTGGGGCAACTATGAGAACAAGCTAGAAAATGTTCGGGTGTCTCTAGGAAACTGGCAAAAACAAAATTATTTGATGATGAAGAGAGATATTAGCAGGCTGGAGGATAACATCAATAATATAATCGATTCGACAAGTAGAGGTGACAGTGTAAAAATGCTGAGGGAGTATCGACATAGGCTGAATCACCTGTATGATAGGGAGGAAAGGTACTGGGCACAAAGATCGAAGGTGCAATGGCTCAAGGAAGGAGATAGAAGTATGAAGTACTTCTATGCTAAATCTACAGGACATTTCGCTCTGAAGTATGAAGTAGGAAGGAGATAGAAGTATGAAGTATCAAAGATGAGAATGGTAATTGGGTTACGAATAGTAAGGAGATCTGTAAAGCTACTAGAAGTTATTTTTGGAACTTATTTCGCTCTAATGGAAATGATATCACCCAGCTGGATTTGAGCTACATGAATGAGTGTATTACCAGAGATAATAACGTTTGACTCACAAGGGAGTATAATGAGGCTAAAGTTAACAAGGCTATCAAATAGATGGATCCAAGGAAAGCTCCTAGAATAGACAGCTTATCTGGTAATTTTTTTAAGCAGCATTAGAACATTGTGGGTGCTGACACTACACGATTTTGTTTTGACATTCTTAATGGACAGGGAAATATCTCCTCACTTAATGAAACTGTTATAATTTTAATCCCTAAAAATAGAGACCCTTGTGATTTCACTAACTTTCGGTCGATAAGTTTGTGCAGGTATATCTACAAAATTATTGCTAAGGTGTTGGGAAACAGGCTGAAGGTTATACTTCCTGATTGTATTAGCTATAATCAAAGTTCTTTTTATCCAGGTAGGATGATTCATGATAATATTCTTATAGCACGTGAACTTCTTTATTATCATCAAAACACCCGGTACAATTCCAATAAAGGCTACGGATCAAGCTAGACATGAGTAAAGCTTATGATCGTGTGGAGTGGAATTTCATTGAAGCGGTGATGCGATGAATGGGTTTTCCAAATCAGTGGATCGACAAAATCATGGGGTGTGTACGTTCCATTAAGCATTTAATTAAGTGTAATAATTTGTTATCAAAAACCATTTACCCTAAAAGAGGCCTTCGTCAAGGGGATCCTTTATCCCCGTACTTGTTCTTATTCTGTATGGAAGCTTTCTCAAGAATGCTTATTTAGGCACAGAATAATGATTTGCTAAGAGGTATTCGTGCTATTGTGCATGGGCCTAGAATTAATCACTGATGAAGTTGGTTCAGCATGCAGCAAACTCGACAACATGCAGGCCATGAAGACCAAGACATGCAGGAGCTGCTGATGCGAGCTTATTTTGTTTATTTTGTAATTTCTAGTCAATGAAATGTAATCTTTGTTCATTTCTAACTAATTTAGGTTGTTGACTGATGTAATTAGCTTATGTATGAGCTGTAAACACAACTTTGTATAGGTTTACAAGCTAAAATTTCAAGTTTCCATGTAATTAGTGGGAGTAGGTGATGTTTAGGTAATTACTTGCTGTTTTTGACAAGCTTAGTGCTTGGTTTATGTATTGGCATTATGCCATTATTCAATTAGATGAATGAAGTTCAGTTTGTTCATCAATTTTCCTCTTCATTTTTCTTAGCTTTTCTTCCTTTCTTCTGCTCGAATTCTCTTGTTTGCTCAGCAAGTCTTGAGACTTGCTCGACAAGTCTGTGCTGAGTCTGTTAGTTTCAGTTACAGCACCAACAATTGGTATCTAGAGCCTATTTCTTAAGGGATCTGTTATACAAATACATGGCTTCATCAAGCTTTTCACCAGCTGCACCTCAAGTCTTCAATGGAGAAGGCTATCACATATGGGTGGTCAAAATGAAGACCTACCTACAGGCATACGATCTGTGGGAGGTGGTCAACTCAGATGTTGAACGAGAACCACTTAGAGGCAATCCAACGATGGCTCGGATCGAGCGACATCTTGATGAGAGGACCAAGAGGCACAAAGCCATGTCTTGCATCCGAACTCGATTCGATGTGATTTTCACAAGGATTATGGCTGTGAATCACCAAAAGCAGAACTGGGACAAGTTGCGGGAAGAGTTTCAAGGGACGAGAGGACAAAGCGACAGCAGTTGTTGAACTTGAGGAGAGATTTGAGAATTTGAAGATGAAGGAAGAAGAAAGCTGTCAAGCAATATTACAGCGGGATTATGGCGTGGTTAACGACATCGAGCTCCTTGGAGAGCGGTTCAATGAAGCTAGGATAGTGGAGAAGGTTATAGCAACTCTGCACGAGAGGTATGAGGCAAAATCTCATCTCTCGAGGACTCAAGGATCATCCACCATCTCCACGACGAGTTGATCAATGCTCTATATGCTCAAGAGCGAGAGGAGAGCAAGCAGACTGGAGGAGCACCAAGAAGGTGCCTTTCAGGCAAGAACAAATACTGCCTACAAAGGCAAGAAGGCCTGGAGAGACAAACCAAAGAATGATGCTGCAAGGAGAGAAGGTCATACTTGCAAGCACTGCAGAAGGGTTGGTCATCCAGAAGAAAAGTGCTGGTTTAATCCAGAAGCTGTATGTCAGCATTGTAAGAAGAAGGGTCATGTTGAGAGAGTCTGCAAGAGTAAGACCAAATCGAGGCAGAATCAGTTTCAACAGATGAAAGCTGAGGCTCGAGTAGCTAAGGAGGACAGTGACCAAGAGGAGCAAGTCTTTGCTGTGTCATGCTCAGCTGCTCAGGAAAGGTCCTCATCTGGTTGGCTCCTAGACAGTGGATGCACCAACCACATGACACCTAATGCTGCAATCTTCAAGTCTTTAGACAGAAGCTGCAGAACTAAAGTCAAGATAGGAAATGGTCATTTTATTCAAGCTGAAGGCAAGGGTGATGTGCTGATATGCACCCTTACAGGTACCAAAGTGATTTCAAATGTCTTTGTTGGTGCACGAAATTCTGAAACCTTTCGGCATAGCTCGATTCTTTGGAAAAAGGTTATTCATTGTGTTTAAAGACCACCGATGCCAAATCGGTGATCCAAGTGGATCCAAAGCGATGGCGATCCTATGGTGATAAGAGCTTTGTGGTTGATTGGACAAAGAAGTCGACATCGCCTACACACCACATCGAGATGAATCAAGTGTGGCATCAAAGGCGGGACATGCCAACTTCAGATCGATGGCCCGAATGGTCAGAGAGGACCTGGCTGAAAATTTCATCAACTCAGTGGACCATGATGATGTATGTAAAGTATGTCAACTAGGAAAGCAGGCCAGACTCCCATTTCCCTCGAATCAAGCACGGAGAGCCTCGAAAAACTCCAAGCTGGTGCATCTTGATGTGTGTGGCCCTATGAAGATCGAGTCATTAAGTGGAAGCAGTATTTTATCTTGTTCATTGATGATTTTTCAAGATATTCTTGGATTTACTTCTTAAAACAAAAATCAGAGGTGGCCTCAGTGTTTTGGAAGTTCAAGGCGCTACGAGGCTGAAAGCAGTTTGCAAGTGAAGACCATAAGGTCTGATAATGAAACTGAGTACACCTCAGCTCAGTTCCAAGCCTTCTGTGATAAGGCAGGCATCAAACATCAACTTACCAACACATATACACCTCGGCGAGAATGGTGTAAGTGAAAGGAAGAATAGGAGTTTGATGGATATGGCGGTGCTTGATGATTGGAAGAATCGCCTAAAGCACTATGGTGACGATTAACTCTTGCAACATACATTCAAAATAGACTTCCAACCAAGGCTTTGGATCAGCAGACTCCATTCGAGGCCTGGTTTGGCTTCAAGACATCACTGGCTCATCTGAAGGTCTTTGGATGCATCTGTTATGCACATGTACCTGCTATTAAAAGGGACAAATTGTCTGAAAGAGCTCAACCTGGTGTACTGGTGGGCTACAGCACTATTAAGAAAGGCTATAGGATCTTGGATCCTTCAAGAAACAAGGTGTCAGTTAGCAGGGATGTGGTATTTGATGAAAGGTCATGTTGGAACTGGGAAAGACATGAACCTGAAAAAGTTTCTGAAGAACTAGCAACAGACCAAGCTGAGCCAGACCAAAATGTTCCAGAAATGGACATTGATGATGAACCAGTCAGAGGAACAAGGCCATTGACTGAGATTTATGAAAGGGCTCATGTAGCCATAGCTGAACCAAGCAACTTTGAAGAGGCTGAGGCTCAACAAGGGTGGAAGCAGGCAATGGTTGAGGAGATCAGCATGATTGAGAAGAACTAGACCTGGGAATTGGTTGAAAGGCCAGTCAAAAGGAAGGTGATTGGGGTGAAATGGGTGTACAAAGTCAAGCACAATGCTGATGGAACCTTGAACAAACTGAAAGCAAGGCTAGTTGTCAAGGGGTTCAGTCAGAAGTATGGCCTGGACTACCTGGAGACCTTTGCACCAGTGGCCAGGCTCGACACCATCAGACTGGTAATTGCCTTAGCAGCACAGCTTGAATGGAAAATCCATCAACTTGATGTGAAATCAGCCTTTCTGAATGGTTTCTTAGATGAAGACATCTATGTTGAACAACCACAAGGGTTTGAAATAGCTGGCAGAGAGCATATGGTCTACAAACTGAAGAAAGCCCTATATGGATTAAAACAGGCTCCAAGGGCTGATGCAGAGAATCGATGGCTACTTGGTGATCCGGGATTCGATCGAAGCAAGAGTGAGCCAACATCGTATGT
Source organism: Gossypium raimondii (assembly GCF_025698545.1). Classification (NCBI taxonomy): domain Eukaryota; kingdom Viridiplantae; phylum Streptophyta; class Magnoliopsida; order Malvales; family Malvaceae; genus Gossypium; species Gossypium raimondii. The sequence goes on along the minus strand of NC_068569.1, from coordinate 48,743,550 downwards.
CAAGAAACAAGGGACACAAACACAACTCATTGTGTCCTGTATGTTGATGACCTTACGGTGACGAGGAGGAGATCGGCGATCTTGGTGATTTCAAGACCAAGATCAGGAAGTGTTTGAAATGTCTGATCTTGGGGAGATGTCCTATTTTCTTGGAATGGAGGTGTCTCAAGTACAGAATGAGATATTTCTAAGCCAGAGAAGCTTTGCCACAAAGATTTTGACCAAGTTCTCCATACAAAACAACAAGGCAACTAAAACACCTGTTGCTGTTGGAGAAAAACTATCGAGCCAAGGTGATTTTGAGAAGGTATGTGAAACAACCTACAAGAGTCTAGTTGGTTGCTTGCTATACTTGACAGCCACTAGACCAGACATCATGTATGCTGTGGGATTGCTCTCAAGGTTCTTGCATTGCTGCAATGAGAAGCATTTCCAAGCTGCAAAGAGAGTGCTGAGATATGTCAAAGGCACTTTAAACTATGGTTTGAAGTATAGCAAAGAAGGAAATCTGAAGCTGGTTGGGTACACTGATAGTGACTGGGCTGGCTCGATAGATGACATGAAAAGCACCTCAGGGTATGCTTTTAACCTTGGTTCAGCCATGTTTTACTGGAGCTCGAAGAAGCAAAGTCTAGTGGCTCAATCTACTGCTGAAGCAGAGTATGTGGCAGCAGCAAGTGCTGTCAACCAAGCCATATGGCTAAGGAAAATCTTGGCTGACTTGAATGTGCATCAAGAGGAAGCTACTGAGATCTTCTGTGACAACCAATCTGCAGTAACAATTGCTAAAAATCCAGTGTTCCATGGAAGAACAAAGCATTTTAGCATCAAGTTACATGTTGTTCGAGAAATGGAGCAAGCTCAGGAAGTAAAGCTGATCCACTGTAATTCAGAGGATCAACTTGCAGACATTTTAACCAAAGCCCTTAGTGTCACAAGGTTCGAATGTCTAAGAAAGAAACTAGGTGTTTGCTCCATGCAAACCAAGGAGGAGTGATGAAGTTGGTTCAGCATGCAGCAAACTCGACAACATGCAGGCCATGAAGACCAAGACATGCAGGAGCTGCTGATGCGAGCTTATTTTGTTTATTTTGTAATTTCTAGTCAATGAAATGTAATCTTTGTTCATTTCTAACTAAGTTAGGTTGTTGACTGATGTAATGAGCTTATGTATGAGCTGTAAACACAACTTTGTATAGGTTTACAAGCTAAAATTTCAAGTTTCCATGTAATTAGTGGGAGTAGGTGATGTTTAGGTAATTACTTGCTGTTTTTGACAAGCTTAGTGCTTGGTTTATGTATTGGCATTATGCCATTATTCAATTAGATGAATGAAGTTCAGTTTGTTCATCAATTTTCCTCTTCATTTTTCTTAGCTTTTCTTTCTTTCTTCTGCTCGAATTCTCTTGTTTGCTCAGCAAGTCTCGAGACTTGCTCGACAAGTCTGTGCTGAGTCTGTTAGTTTCAGTTACAGCACCAACAATCACTTATTCTTTGCAGACGATGCTCTTTTATTCGTCAGGAACAAAAAAAGAGAGATAGAGTGCTTCATGAATATCCTTAGAAAGTTTACAAATGTTTCTGGTCAAGAAATAAATTTTGAAATATCTATGGTTTTGTTTAGCCCTAATACCCCTAGTGAACAAAAAAAAGTTGTAATAATCTTTTAAGTATGAATGTTGTGGAGAAGTTAGATAAATACTTGGGTCTACCCCTCCCTATTGGTAAAAGAAGAGAGGCTTTTACTGATATTATTAATAGACTGTCTTGTAGAATAAATAGTTGGACAAAAAGACTCTTATCCTATGGAGGTAAAGAGGTCATGATCAAAGCGGTGCTTTAGTCCATCCCTAGTTATGCACTGTCTATTTTTCTTGGCCCAAAAAGGGTGTTAAAGGAGATTTAAACAAAGCTTAGTAGAATTTGGTGGTCTGGTAAGGATAGTGGTAAATTTTGGTCTATGCTCCCCTGGAGAACTCTGTGTCAACCTAAGGGAATGTGTGGTATTGGTTTACACAATATGAGACTTTTTAATATAGCTCTCCTGGGTCGTTAAGTTTGGAGACTCATCAACAACAAGGAGTCATTTTGCTTTAAAGTTCTATCTTTAAAAGATTTTTCTGATGGAAATATTTTCAATGCTAAAAAAGTGAATAGAGCTTCTTTTACTTGGTCGAGTATTACTGCTGTTGTGAAATTTATGAAGAATGGTTTCAGTTGGTAGATAAGCAATGGTGAGAACATTAAAATTAGGGATGACAATTGGGGTTTGGAAGGTCTTAATGGAAGTACACTGATCCCAAATATGCTTTCCTCAAGTGATGACAGTGTTAAAGATCTTTGGATGGAGCATGCTAGGTGCTGGAATATCAAAAAGGTGCATAGGTTGTACGATAAAGATTGGGGGAATAGAATATGTAAAATTCCTATAGGCAATAAAAACCAATGAGATAGGATGGTGTGGTTTCACAATCCTCATGGGTCTTTCACTTCGAAATTTGCTTACTTGTGGATGCTGTTAAAAAAATTAGGGTATGGCCCGCATAGGATCTATTGGAGAACTTGACACTCTTCCAAAAACTTCAGTGTTTGCCTGGAGAGTTAGTCATGAGATTCTTCCCACAAATGTTAAAATTGCTTCCATCAGAAATGGTTTTAATGAAAGCTGCCCCAGGTGTGGTGCTAATGTCGAAACTCTTCTCCATGCCCTTCGTGAATGTACAACATCCCGCGAAGTTCTAACCATAGGAGGATGGGACTTAAGCAGTAATGAGAAGCCGTATGACAAATGCATCAACTAGATGGAAGACATGATGAGAATTCTTGATATAAAAGGGGATGGCGGACCTCATTACTACGCTTTGGAACTGCTGGAACAGTAGGAACAAGTTTATTTTCAAAGGCCAAGTTCACAAAGCTCAAAGCACATGGGAGAAGGCTAGTAATCTGAGTAACAAATTTCGTATCTACAACCTAATGAATCCCCCCATATTAACCCAGATTGAGGATGCAAAGAAATGGGAAAGACGATCGAAAGGCATTGTCAAGATTAATTTTGATGCAACAGTCAACAATAATATGATGGGTTATGGAGTTATCATTAGAGATGAGGATGGGTTTGTGCTGGGGGTGGTGGAGGCTTCAATGAGGGTAGATTTTGTGTACTAGAGGCTGAGTGCATAGCCTTGGAGAGAAGCATAGAGGTTGCGGACAAGCTAAACATTCTAGGTGATGTGACTTTTGAAAATAACAATGCTAGGTTGGTGAACAAATTGAATATATGTGATGAGGACATTACCATTATAGGTAGTAGGGTTAAAAAGTGTAAAAAAGCTTTTAGTTTGTTTAATTCCGCCAACTTAGTTTGGTCTCATTGGTCATGTAATAGTGTGGCCGATTTAATTTGTACTAAAATGTGTAGTGAAGCTAAGAGGTGGTTTATCAATATGGATTATCCAAATGAAATCCATAATGTTGTTATTAGTGATATTACTTAATAATATGTTTTGACCCTTGTGCTCGTCTTTTGCTCAAAATGTTTTAGTCGCTAAACTTTAACTTCTTATAAAGTGGTCACTAACATTATTGTATTATAACAAAATAGTCACTATTTCATTAATCACCGTTAAAGAGGCAACAAGAATCACACGTGGCTAGTTTACGGGCATTAAATGCCAATGTGTTCTCCAACTAAGCGCCACATATTTAGACATTTTTTTACAAATTTAAAAATACTTATTAATCTTTTTTTGCACTTTAAAATAAGTAAACCCTTAAAAAAGAGGACTCCCACTTTTTGAACCAAACAACAAAGAAAAAGAAGAATAAGAATAAGAATAAGAGGAGGCACCAAATGCTATACTTGTTTGTTATTATGATTCCCAACTATGTTAAAGACATCATGATGTAATGAAAACCCAAGTAGAAAATTTCTTGGGTGCCCAAATTATGGAAATGGGAAAAGGGTATGTTGTCGTTAATTTTAGTTGGTATGACCCTCTAATGGCACCTCGTGCTAGGGTAGTTCTGGTTGGACTCTTAAGGGAAGTACAAAACATGTATAAGGAGAAGAGGAAAGAGAGAATGATATGGATTTGTGTAATAGTTATATTATGAAGTTCAAATATGATAAGTGTCAAGTGATGGTGATTAATGTAAGTGTTGAATAAAAAACAGGTAAAATGGTAACTTTGTCATATGTGAGTATTTTGATCATTTCACGCAATACTATAAATGGTTTATAATATTAATGTGGTATTAAATTATTGAGATTAATTTTATTAGAAAAGGGATTAGTGAGAAGATTTAAGAATACAGTAAAATTAAAATGGTTTTACATCCGTTCATAATGTTTTATACAATTAATATTTTAATAATTCTTCCGTCAAATTTCATACTCTATTCATGTAGATCATACATGTCAAGTTTGACATAAGTTAAAATTTCTAACTACTTATTTTATGTAAAAACTTTCCAACCATTAAATATTTATTAATATAGACAATTATTTAGATTGATATGATAGAGTTATCGAATAAATTTAACAAATTACATGTATGACAAGTACAAATATCATGATGAATTCAATTGTTAGATTGTTAAAATATTATTTGTATAAAAAGTTACGAAAAGGTGTAAATCCACTTAAGTTTTACACTAGTATAAGTAGATCTCTGTTATTGAGAACTAATATATATATATATATGAGATTAAAGGGGCGTGGTCGCTACCATTGAACTAATAAATATATGTTTCTAACAGAGGGAAGGGGGGCAAAAAAAAAACCCCATCCCCAAACCAGGTGGCCATTACGGGGGACGGAGATTTTGTTCACTAGATCTGTCCAAAAATCACGTAGTTAGCCTTACTCAGTAGGCTTTGCTTGGTTTGGTTTGAGTTTAGACAAGAATTTTTGTATTCCGAGTTAAATTCAAATTTAATTTAAATAATAAAAAGTATTTTTTAATTTAAATTTAATTATAAAAATATATTTTAAATATTTTATTAATTTTTCAATAAAATTAGTTTTTTGGGCGGGTCTGGATTTAAAATTTTTTTTAATCGGGCATCAAGTCAACTCAACCCACGGACACCTTTATTGGTCTCCTTTCTATTTATCTTTAATTTAAGCCATATTTCAATCCCAAACTTCGATTTTTACAAAAATCAAGTGGAGAATCAACTTTTAAACTCATTTTCCTCTGTCAACTTCACCATTCAAGCTAAGGGTTTTATGGATTTTTGAAAGAGAAAATGGAAACTAGAAAGAGAAAGTTCAATATGGTAATAATGTGTTTTTCCAACTCATTTCCTCCTAAACTAACTCGTAGAAATAGTGTAATCAGGTGAATCCCAATAGAGCTAAATTTATTAGTCTCAAAGTTTAGACAATAAAATAAAAAGGGAGATTTTGATATATTGAACTAATAATTAAAGATAAACAAGAAATTAATTAAAAGTTGAATATTAAAAATAATGAAAATCAATTCTTAGCAAACTTCCAATCCAAAGGTGTAAGTTCCATCCAATTGTAATTCTGATCATAGACTTAAAAATCAATTTCTCATACCCAAATGCTTAGTCTACTTATTCGAAAAAGTCGCAAAAAGAATAACTCTATATTCAAACCAAGCATTTCAATTAAAGCTTAGCATTAAATAGGTGGGCACAATAGCGTTCCATATTAAATTCAATCATGGCATTAAGAATCGTGAGGACTAAACCAAAATCACTTGATTGAGATAGCTACAATTAAATTAATCTTGTACTTTTATTTCCAAGCTATGAAATTGAGGAAGCCACAACAACACACATAAGTCCACTCCTTGGTACTTATATAAATCATTTATGACAATTCAATGTGAAAAGAAAAAGAAATAAAAACTAATCGTGTTTTTCCTCCCTCGACTACTCCCTCAACATACATATATATATATATATACTAAGGCTCCATTTTTTTCACTGAAAATAACTTCCGGAAAATGATTTCTGGAAAATGATTTACTTTTTTAGAAAAGCTAATATTTTCTGGCGTTTGGATGAATCTGTGTAAAATATTTTCTTTTGTTTGGCAGGTTCTTTAAAAATACTTCATAAAAGTCGTTTTCAATTAAACAAACATACATTTGAGATTTTTTTATTTTTTTATTATTTAATTCAATTTATTTTATATCTATAATTTTATATTTTACATTGTTTTTACATATATTAAAAATATTTTGTTAAATTTAGGTACATTACAACGATTATTTTCTAGCTACATGACTACTAACTGAGTATTTTTTATTTAAAATGTGACTTTAACAAAATTGACAAAAAAATCAACAATGTCAACAATTGGACTTGATTTTTAAATCTGGAAAGTAGAGGACTAAATTCTTGAAAATAAAAGTACGAAACTAAATTCAAATTTGTGAAGAGTATATAGACTTATGACATATTTTAACATTTATACTACAAAATATTTATTATTAATATATTTATAATTGTAATAAATATTTAGTATTAAAATATTAATATTGATATTTTCAATAATATGTGAATAATATCATTTAAAATTATTATTTTAAAATTTAATATTAAAATAAAATTTAAATATTAAATAATTTATTAAAATAATAAATTATATTAATTATATTAATAATTTATTATATGACTAAATATAAATAATTAAATATGTATGTTTAATAATATTAAAAATATAATATTTTATATTAATATTTTTAATATTTTAAAAATAATAAAATTATTATCAACATAATAATATTAAACTTGATTTAAGTTAATTTTTCTATAAAAGTAAAATTATCTATTGAGTAGCTCTTTTCTGGAAAATGACTTACACTTTTCAAAAGGGTAAATCATTTTACAAGGAAAAGGCTTATTTTCCGTTGAGCAGTAAGTAATTTTTCGTTGACCAAGCTGTTTTCTGTGAAACAAACACAGGAAAATGCAAAAAAATATTTTTCGTAAAACCTTTTATATGTAAACAAACGGACCCTAAAAGTAAACCTAATAAATAGTAAAGCAATCCTAACGAAACAAAACAAGTCTGTCGCATTTAATGTTTGAGTGAAATTCAAATTCAAATTGGCATAATTACCATCTTAGTCCTTTCCAAATTTAGACCTTCTTAATTAAGTCCATAAAGTTGATAGCTCCCAAATTGGCTCACATCACAAGTCCACTATTAAGTTTAAAATTCCCTAGATGCATGGATTTAACCAAAGTTTAGCAATTTAGCAATTAAACACAACAAAGTATATATAATTATAATCTATATCAAAATCATAATTTTTGTTATGCTATAATATAATAATGGAAAGATGACAATGACAATGTGAAAAAAGATATTGAACATGTGAGGTCTAAGAACCTTCTATTATGAAATTGAATCAATATGACACTTTTTAGGGAATGTTATGGGTGTAATGAACCATAAATCATTGTTATGAACATTTAAGTCTTTGTAAGCTTACTAGAAAGGTTAGGATACGGTTAACATGCCAATTAGGGTCTCATGTTTATGTTTCATTAGAGTTTTGTACCGGAGATATGTGGGCTTTGGATTTATGTGATATGTTCTTGGAGTTCTATTGTGTTACCTTTGGTCGAGCATTTCTTTTTGACCATTCGACTCATGTTACCTCTTCGAAAGCCCTTATGATATATGGAGTTAGATGTTTCCTTCGAGCATAGCACCTCAGTGCTCTTTGGTGTATATGGATTTCCAATAGTGTCTGTTTGTTGTTTTATTGAGATTATAGTGGGCGTCAACCAGAGATATGATAAGAATTAATAATGGAATGGAAAAATATGGTTATAAGGTGATGATCTAAGTAAGTTATAAAGAAATTGATATGGGTAAATTTGTTTCTATTAATATTATGGTAATTTAGAATCTTGCACGCCTTAGTAAAAGAAATGGAAATGAAATGTATGTATGTATGTATGTATGTATGTATGTATGAAAATGTTAGGAACTATGCTATGAAAGAATCTGTGTTGGGTTAAATACTATATGAATCATTCATTAAAACATGGCATGAATGAAATGGTGTAACAACCCATTTTTGAGTGGTATAAAAAACGATGGTTTCGGAATCCCTTTTTCCAATGATTCAGCCAGTAAATATTATTAATTAATATTTATGAGTCTATTATAGTGTTAAATTGATTTTTGGTCCAGTAATTTTATTGAATGGATAGTTAAGTAAGGTACAAGTGTAATGACCCTAAAATTAGTGGTGTCAAAAATGAGATATCGGGACCTCATTTTCGTAAAACTAAACTCGTAATATTTTTATTAAATATTTATGAAGTGATTATATAGGTAAATTGAATTTTGGATAGGTAGTTTTGTCAAATTAGTGACTAATTAAGGTATAAGGACTAAATCGTAAAAATAGTAAAATTTAATCGCTATAGACTTATAATTACTAAAAGACTTAATTGCTAATTAAATCAAGGTTAAAATGGTAAATAGATAATTTTATAATACGGTGGACGGTTAATATATGTAATTAGCATGATTTTTATAGAAATTATATTAAAATTAAAATATGAACATAACTAAAATAAAGAAAACTAATAAAAGATGAAACTGGGTGGAAAGAGAACATTTTTTTTCTCATTCCATCTTCTCCACCAAAAACTCCATTTTTGAGGAGAAGGAATTCGACCATGGAGTCCCAAGCTTAAGTCTCTCAATTGGTGAGCTCAATTTAGTCATTTTCTTGTAATTTTATGTTTTTGAATTCTGATGAGCTTGTTTAGCTAGCTTGTGTGTTAATTTTTTGAAACCATTAAAGTTTATAAATGATGCCATTAATTAATGCTTGAAACTTTAGTGTTAAATAGTTAGATTTTAAGCTTAGATATGAAAAATAATGACTTTGTAAAGTGAAAATTGTTAGTTTTGAACATAGGGACTAAAGTGTAAATAATTCAAAATTGACATGAATTTTTTAAATATAGATAAAAGAGAATTATAGAAGGATGAAATTGAAATTGAAATTGGATTGAAAAACATAGCTTAAAGGTGAAAGTTATGTTTATTTCAATTTTAAGGACTAAATTGAATAAAATAAAAACTATAGGAAGCATTCAAAAATAAAATTGAGTTAATATATGCTTAAAATAGGCTGTTATAAGATGTTTGGAATTGATAAATTGAAATGAATTATCATATATATCGGAATTAAATCAATTAGAAGATAATTGGAGAAAAGACAAAATTGTGGATTAGTCCACGACGTCTTGTTTGCTTGTTGTTTTTCCAGGTAAGTTCATACAGGACTTACTTTATTAATTCATAATATGTTTGTGTTATATTGTTTAATTTTCTAGTTGAATTGTTATGAATATGATGTTTTTGGTATCAAATGGACCAAACCATAAAATACAAATTAAATGATAAATTTGATTAAGTACATGGTATTGAATAGATGTGAACAATTATGTAATTGAATAGTATGTATGTGATGATGTTACAAGGTTTAAAAGGTATATAGATTACTATTCAAAAAAATATGAACAGTATGTATATGATTACAAGTTTGAAATGATACAGAAACTATAATGGTACCTGTATGAACTTAGTAAACGATTAGAATACGAATGGCATGTCATTAAGGTTCAAAAAGAAATAAGGAATTGTTCAGGGGTTTCTTTATTGATGGTTGAGATCCAATATGTGTTGCGGATTCTTAACAGCTTGATTGAGCAGTCTCGAATAAAGTTGCAAAAGTAAACTTGACCTACAACTTATGTGAGCAGCCTAAATATCACAGCTTGTGTGAGCAAATTCAAATACCATAGCTCGTGTGAGAAAATTTGAATATTAAAACTTGTGTGAGCAAATCAATCCCATGTATCTGATTTCATTTTACTTCAGTTTTCTAGGCGAAAAATAGAAATGAAAATGGTACTAAATGGAATCAATATGTTTGGAATAAATATATATGTATATGAATGAAATTATGTGTTACAAATTGAATATGATTTGGTTAGTATATGTGATAAGATGAATTTTTATTTCACTATATGAATTTGTTTTAAGCTTATGGCTCCTAATCAAACTAACGTATTTGATGTATTTGTGAAAGTAAATAAATGTGCAAGATGTCAAAGGATTGCTCTGTTTGTACCAATGTATTTTGATTCCTAAATTAGTGTAATGCCAAGATAAGTTAATGAAGTAAACTTTCATATGGTTAAATTGCATGTTTTGAGCTTAGAGACTAAATTACATAAAAATAAAATGTTGGGGGTAATTTCGTAAACATGTCGAAAAGGACTTATTAGCACAAGATAAGTTAATTTTGTTGTTGGTGTTGGTTAATTGAATGAAATTATTATTTTAGATTAAGAACGTGTTGATAACCGTGGAAAGGACAAAGTAGTTGAGTAGTCCCTATACTTTGGCTGTTGCAGCAAATTAGTCTTGTAAGCTCGTGCTATTATTTTTATGTTTATAATGATTTCTTACATACTACATTTTTTATTAGAATTTGATATAATGTTGTAATTATCCATTGAATGCTTAAAGAATAAATAATAAATGAGTATGATGAGTACGTGGTGTACCTAAATAGTAGGTTGTGGGCTGGTGTGATTATTTAGCAGGTACTTACCTGTGATATAGACCGTAGCGATGGCTTGAGATCCTACATGTGTTGCGGATTCTTTCAAACTTGTGTGAGCAGCATCGTGAGTCAGTTAAAGTTATAAATGTTAACTTGAATGAGTGATACCCTTTTGATTACCTAAAATGATATATTGTTAGAACTATGACTTGGTTTATGATCATTTATCATATGGCATCTTGATGATGTGAATTATCCAAGTATAAGTGTTTTCGGAAAGTTGAAATAATAGTAATATGGAATATGATTTGAATTATTGTACTGTGCCATACTCACCTGTTGTGAGTTGTGATTGACTTGTAAGGTATTGTCTCAAAGAATAAGGGAGGTCATTAGAGAGCTGGTGAGCGATACTCAATTTGCATTCATTAGAAGAAGACAAATGTTTGATGGAATTTTAATAGAAAAATAAATAATCCACTCGATTAAGGAGAAAGAAGGAAGGGGCAATCTGATCTTCAAATTGGATTTTTATAAAGCATATGACTGTGTTCGGTGGGATTTTTTGGAGTTGGTTTTATTCAAGATGGGATTTGGAGAAAAATGGATATGATGGATAATGGAGTGTGTATCTACAGTGAGAGCAACAGTTGTAGACACCCATCTTGTCCAAGTCCAATTAGAAGCCCATTTAAATTTTTGTTCTCTCTTGGGCCGTTTGAAGCCCATTTAATTTTGGTCAATTTGAGACTTATTTCTTTCCTTTTTAGGCTTGTCAAGGGCTCAAATTATTATTATCATCACTACTTCTATTATTATTAATAAATATTATTATTATCATCATTTTCTACAAATAAGCAAGATTAAAAAACAATATATAAACATGAAATGAAAATGAAAAAAGGGGAAGGCTTTTCATATTTTTGTTCTAAAAAAAGGGTAAAACAACAACAACAAGCATGCTATATCTCTTGTTTTCTTCTATTTTATTTTGGCCATAGATATCTCATGAAGGATCGGGTTTTGGGTTCCGATGAAGGGGATGTCACCGGACCGTCGATCCTCCACCCCCTAGGAGCCCCAAAAATCTTGTTTTTTCCCTCCCATTTCTAAAATAAAGGTTTCTTTTTAAAAACAAAAGTTTGATCTTGGGAAAAGTTTTAATTTTTTTTTAAAAAAGAAAGTTTAGATTTTAAAAAATAAAAATATGTTTTTCAGTCTTTTTAAAAGGAAAGTTTAAATTTTAAAACAAATTTTTTATTTTTCAACTATTTCAAAATGAAAGCTTTGAACTTCAAGAAAAATAGGGTTTTTTTAAAAAAGGAGAAAGTTTAGATTTTAATATAAAAATCTATTTTTAGTTATTTTAAAGGAAAAGTTTAAATTTTTAAAACAAAGTTTTGATATTTTCAACTATTTTGAAATAAAGTTTCAGTTTGTAAGAAAAGTAACGATTTTTTAAAAACAAAACTTTAATTTTGCAAAAAAAAAAAACTCGACCATCGTATGCGACAGCTCCACCATCTGAGGCCAGAGAGTCGTTGGGCTCTCTGGTGGTAGAGCCATGGCCAACATAGAAGGAGGAAGAGAAAGAGGAAGATTTTTTTTTTGAAAAAAAATGAGGTTAAAATGAAAGAATTAATAGTTTTTTATTTATTTATAGGTGCCAAAAATGGGTAATTTATTCTCACCCCTTACTTTTTAAATTTACAAAAAATACCCCATTTCTTGCAACGCCGCCCTCACTCTTTGGCATATTTACACCCGTAACCTTTTGATTTTTTCAAATATTCGATTTCATCCGAAATTTATTACTTTGATTCTTTTATTGTATTATGAATAATGTGTATTATTGTTATTATTAATATCATCATGGTAAGGTCTTATTTATTTCATTTATTTAATCTTTCTTTTTATTTTTGCCATTTTGGAAGAGTTTTAACTTTTCATTAACTTTAGCCAATTTAATTGATTTTCCTATTTTATTACTATTCGTTTTAAAAGAGGAACTTTAGGTCATTTTCCATCCTATAATTGTTGACATGAAGTTAGTTAAATAGGTGTTACATTTTAATGAAACCATAAGGGTTTTACATTTGGATTTAGGCTAGTCCTTAAGATCTTATCCACCATTTACCCTAGAAAATTATAAATAATATGTAGGATATTGTTAGTGTTTTAAACTAGAATCTTAAATTAATATGTAAATATTCTTTAGGATTTTATTCAAGATTAAAATTAAAGATTTTTGTAGGTGAATTGTAAATCATGAGTACGTCTTTCTAAGTATTTTATTTTAGAAACTTTTAAGAAAGCTAATAAATATTATTTAAGATATATTATTTTAGGATTTTGACGAAATTAAATATTAGATAAAGAATTTTAAAGTAAGATAGATCATAAACACGGCATAGGATACTTTCGTAAATCTTGATAGGTTCAATGTTATTAATTAAATCTTTTAAATAATAATAATAAAAGATCAAATAAGTTGTAGATGGATTTTAATATTTCTCTTATTTTATTGGTAATTTCTAGGTTTTTAGAATTCTAAAATAGAATTAATTTTAGGAATTAAAAATATTTTACTATATTTATTTAGGTATCCTTTAGGTTCCCGTTAAAATTAAAAATCTCTCATTAAAGTTTCAAATTAGATAAGTTTTGTGAACACATCTTAATTGAGTTACAAGTAAACCAGAGGCATTTTCTTTAGAGTTTTTATTTAAAATTTCCATAAGATTTTAATGCTTAACTAAAAAAAAAAATTCTACCTTTATGACCCCGTAGGACTATCCCCCGGATAGGCGCTGTGGGGGTGCTATAGTTTTCACCATATGTAACCATATTCCCGAACCCAAAATTTGGTGATGAGATCGAGTCTAGACTTTTAGGATTTTTTCAAAGTATTAATTCTAGATTTTTAAATGATAGGTGGCTTACCAACCTAGCCCTAATTGGTTAGTGGCGACTCTTCTTTAATATATCTCTTTTCTAAAGATGAACAGTTAAAAAATTTACATATATGTAATTTGAATATTATAACCCTAATATTATAACCACTACAAAAACGGGTCAACAAAAATATTAAAATCAGTCATGAACATGGGTCTAATAAAATAAATGGGCCTTATATCCTTACATTGAAAGTGAACTAGTTATTGGTATATAAAACTTATTTTCGAGGCACATTATATATGAATATTTGATGTAAGTAATATTAAGATTTTAGATTTAAGAATTGATAAATTATACATAAATCTGAGACAAAGAGGGAGAATTGTTAAGAAGTAAAGGAATTAAGAATATAAGAAAAATTGATTTCAATGTATGTTTAGATATTTGAGGCATGGAGGGATGGAAGTTGTCATCCAATCACACAATGGAAAATAATAAAATTTTGGGCACAAATCCAGCTTTCTCATTATTTGCTGCGCCAATTAAGGTAATGAATTATCGTATGGGTTAGAATTTTGGTGCAAGTAGATTTGATAGTGCTACACATGAAAAATAAATACAAACATCAACTATGTCACATCCATTATGTATTTATGTAAGTATATTTATAAAAACAAATTTCGTATTTATGAATAATCTCATCAACCCTTTTACATTTGAGTTTTTTATTCTCTTTTTAGTTATTTGATTTGAACATTTCCTATAAAAGATACTGAAATATTATTTGATACTCAAGTATGGTTTAAAAGGCTAATTTACGTATATATGCTGAAAAAGAAAAAAAATGTGTTGTTTTTAGAGAAAGAAAGAAAAACGTGGCCTACAGGATATGCTTGCAGTCATATTAGCTGAAAACGCATCCTTAAAATTGATAACGCAACTCTTTTGATCAGATGGTTAAATGTTAATACTTTTGTCCTTGAATAGAAGACGAATCGAACACGAAATTTAAGAACAAAAATATTAATATTTAACCATCTAACCAACAAAGTTGAATTGTTAATTTATACCGAAACACGTCCTATAGCTGACATAACTGAAAGCATGTCCTATAGGACAAATTTTCATTGAGACGAAATTCTAATAAAGCTTCCAAAATAAATAAGTCATCCCAATCACCCAACTATCAAAGGATAGAAATTAAGGGGGGGGGGGAATTAGGGAATTAGGCCCGGACACTTAAAATTAACCAAATTAGTTTATACACTTAAAAATAGGGCATGTAAAATTGTTTATACAATTCGATCTCCCTACATTTGTGAATATTAATTTGTTGAGTAAATTTTATCATCTTTATTCTCAAAACAACAAGTGACTTAAGCCCATCACACTTCGATATGATAATAAACTTATTTTACACTTTCGATGCACTCTCAAATATAAATTCCTCAAAGAACAGATCAGTGCTATAAAAAGTACCTCCTTCTAACTTACAAAAGCGAAATTTAAGACTTGTAAAGATAAAGGTAAATTACTTTGAATCCCTATAAAACAACAACTAATATATAAAAATAGAATATAATATAATAATAAAGACCAATGTAAAGTGGACTATTAGAGATATGTCTTCAATGTCATATTGATCCAATTTCTACAAACCAAGGGATTCAATTGGTTGATACCTTTGAATTTTGATCCAAGATGGATGAAAATTGAGAGAATTTTTCCAATTGATTTTTCTCAATCGGTATTTTGCTATATTATAACATTTGACTACCCAATTTGACTTTTCTTACAAGATAGTCTATAGTCCAAACTACTAACTAATTTAAAGAAATTATACTGAATTACATCAATAACTTGATATAATTTTAACAGCTTAAAATATAATTATAAGTTACAATTAAAATTAATTATTAAAATGTATAAGAACTCAAATTATGAGATTTAAACTTGAAATCTCGAACATTTTAAGACTTTAACCTTATCATTAAATTAAAGTTTCGTTGATTTTTCTATAAGTGTTACAAGTGTAATACAATCAAAGTATTTGACTAAAACCATATAAGTATCAAATTATTATAACCCAAATAAATTGTCCAAGTAATCACATAGAAGAATCAAATTATTACAATATAAACGGATTAAGAATTAATACAGTCTTAACCTAAAACTGATAAACTGAATAAAAACTCGTACATGTGATAAAACTAGAAAATTCACGTATATAATTCCATGAATTTTAACCTGGGTACTCGTTTCTATGTTTTATTTTTAATTTTCTAGCCTTCTCTTAAAAAGACAAATTCATGACAAGGACAAGCGCAAAATCTAACAGGTCAGTCAACTCAACAATTCAATGGTGAGATTGTTTTTAAACCATAACAAGTTGTGAGTGATCCCCACGGACCAAGACCTTCTAAGTCGTCACGTTATTCTCCAAATTTTTTTATTTAAATTCTTTTCTAGTTTATTCGCCAATATTAATTGTTTCAAATTCCAATTTTATTAATCTTTGTTAAGATACAAAATTTAATAAAGTAAAATTTGTTTAGTCAAGAACAAAATTAAATACAAAGCGTACTTAAATCTATCGATTTTATGAGATCTTTGAATTTTGTGGTTTTAATCTTTTAAATTAGTAGATAAGTAATTTAAAAAGTTAAATCTACGTTAACTTTAATTCCTAATCAGCCCATTATCAGTTTGAAATTAATATTTGATTCATATTTTATTTAATAATTAAAGCTCAATAAATTTTAATTAAATTAGATATTTTTTATTTAGATTAACTTTGTTAGGTGGATATTTTTCCAACAATCTTTTTCTCCTTTAAAATATCTCTTCACTTGTGTGATATTTTAATCGTACATAGTGGGGAAGTTGGAAGGTTGATAGTGAAATCCAAGTGAAGTGTTTGCATGCACCAATACAAATGGAAAACGGCAATGAAGGGATGAATATTTAACTCTGGTTTAATAAGTTTTTCTCTCAGTTCCTCCCCAAATTACGTGTTAACCTATGTTTAAAATAATTGTAGGCGAAAGTAATGAGATTTCCCCTTATCAATTGCAACACTTTAATCAAATTGGTTTTATTTTTAAAAAAATCATTTTAAAAACAAGTTTTTACAATTTATTTTTGAGTTTTAAAAAGAAATTATAAAAACCACAACTGTCTACGAGAAATTGAGTAAGCTCGTCCCTCTAAAAAATCTGAGCAATTTAATCCATGTCAATTTTGAATGTCAGCAACTATGAATAATGGGTAAACTAAAAGTATAGTCATCCAACTATGCACTTAGTTCTATTTTGGTCACCCACCTATTAAAATTTTTATTTAGTCAATTTTTTAAATTAAATATTTTAGTCCCTCACTTGTTAGTTATCATCAACTCAGTAATGAAAGTCAAATGTGGACTTTTTAAATTAAATAATCACTTGTTAGTTGAGTGATTATTTTATAAATTTTCATAGTTGGGTAACTAAAAGCGAAATTTATTAATAATTGGGTGACTATTATGCAATTTACCCTCAACATAATGGGAGTGTTGAATGTTTTCAAATCAAGGAAGAAAAACAAACACAAACAAACTTGTAGTAGGGTTAATCAATTAAAAATATTTATTTAAATTAAATATTTTATTGGCCTTTTATTTGGATTTTTCATAAGATGACTTAATTAAAAATAGTTATTTTAATCAAATTTTGTAGTATATATAGATTCATTGAGTGCTAGACCTTTCAATTAGTGTAGTATCTCTGCCAAACAATGATGAGTTTAATCCACGTCTTTTTGTTTTTAATTTTTGGGACATTGGCATCTCTTGCCATGTCCCGAACAATCCATGAAACCTTCATTGTTGACAAACATGAGGAATGGATGGTTGATTATAATCGAAAATATGAGAGCAAATTAGAGAAGGAGAAGCGTCTTAATATATTCAAGGAAAACTTGGAATATATTGAGAGCTTCAACAATGGCGGAAATAGGAGTTTTAAGTTAAGTCCCAATGAATTTGCAGACATGACACAAGATGAATTCATTGCAGCTCATACTGGATACAAGATGCAAGGCAATCCCACACTGTCCGAATCAACATCTTTTATGTATGAAAACGTCTCAGATGTTCCAACAAACTTGGATTGGAGGGTCCAAGGTGCTGTCACTCCTGTTAAGTTTCAAGGTCAATGTGGTAAGTCTCAATTTACATACAACTATCGATTAAGTTAATGTTACAAATGAATCGAACACAAATGCAGTCGAAACTAATTAAAAAGTCATCTTTTTACAATCTAACTTGTATTATTACGAGAGTTTTTTTATATATAAAATCATTAAAAGTACACATGATGGGATTTAAGCTTAAAGCATTAGTTTTTAAACCTTTAATTTCATTATTTCAATTAAAATTTTATTTAATTTTTATATAAAATTTTAGTTAATATATTTTTTACATAAATATTTTTCATCGACATCATAGATATCTCAAAATCTAGTGTATATATATATGTAGGGAATTCACTTATATTACTATAAAGTTAAGAGTGAGTTTGGATGGGTGGTGCGTTTACCTGCCGTTATTATAAAAATAACAGTGACGGTGAGATTAGATACTGTAACAATACTGTAGTATGAGACAAAAAGTAAGTTAAACACACAGCACCCAATTGCCCATCCAAACTCACCCTAATTAATTTTACATCATTGTAGAAAGGAAATAATTATCTGCAATATATTTGCTTAATTCAACCATCATATGTGATGTTGTATTAACATAAATAATATTAGTCAATATATAAAAATTAATTTTGTTCAATAAGACTTATTTACTTTTTAACAACCACGTGTCAGTATTTGATTTTTCCCTATAATATGTTAGTATGCTAACCCAACTCCTATAAAATATTTTATAAATATTGCTCAGCCAAGAAGCAATTGTTTTATACTTAACAAAGGGTTATTGTTGGTTTACTTTGCAGGATGTTGTTGGGCATTTTCAGCAGTGGCAGCCATTGAAGGGATAGTCCAAATCAAAACTGGTAGTTTAATCTCATTATCTGAACAACAATTGTTGGATTGCAGCACAGATGGAGGAAACAGAGGTTGCGATGGTGGACGAATGGTAAATGCTTTCGAATACGTTATCCGAAACCAAGGAATAACTACTGAAGAGAGCTACCCATATCAAGAAACACAAGAAACTTGCGACACTGAGAAACAGATAAACAAAGTTGCCACCATCAATGAATATCAAATGGTGCCTGAAAACGACGAAGAAGCGTTGCTTAAGGTCGTCGCAAGTCAACCTGTCTCAGTTGCAATCGAAGGCCATGGACAAGACTTTCGGTTTTACAGCGGGGGAGTGTTTACCGGAGATTGTGGCAATGCTCTCTCCCATGCAGTCACCGTTGTCGGATACGGAACAAGTGAAGAAGGTTTAAACTACTGGCTGGTTAAGAATTCATGGGGAGAAACTTGGGGTGAAAAAGGATATATTAGGATTCAAAGGGACGCGAATACACCAGGTGGCTTATGTGGTATCGCCATGAAAGCTTCGTATCCCGTTATGTAAGTTCATATAATGGACATTTCTCTACCTATATATATGTGGTTGTACTGCTTGACTAATTTTCGAGCATACTGATAGGTAAGTTACGATAATCAATTAGCAGTGTTAAATGGTCTAAGATATGTGTTGTATTTGTTCTTTTTTCCCTTTCGTTTGGTGTTGATGTCTGTGGTCTGTTTGGAACTATCACTCTTGTACTCTTGGCGTTCTTCTACCCATTATAATGAATAAATGATGATTAAAAAAAAAAAAAAAAAAAACCTCTTCCAAAAACAAAATAAAAACCTTAAATTAGTGCTGTGTCTCTGCATATACTGCAAAACGATGATGAGTTTAATCCATGGCGTTTTGTTTTTAATTTTATGGACATTTACATTATCACTTGTCATGTAGTCTCGAACAATTAATGAAAGCGCCATTGTTGACAAACATGAGCAATGGATAGTTGATTACAGTCGAAAATATGAGAGCAACTTAGAGAAGGAAAAACGTCTTAATATATTTAAGGACAACTTGAAATATATTGAGAGTTTTAACAATGACAAAATTAAAAGTTTTAAGTTAAGTCTCAATAAATTTGCAGATATGACCACATGATGAATTTATTGTAGCTCATACTGGATACAAGATGGGGGACAATTCCACTATGTTCCAATCAACATCATTTATGTATGAAAGCTTCTCAGATGTTCCAACGAGCATCGATTGGAGGAAGAAAGGTACCGTCACTCCCATTTCTCAGGGTAACTGTGGTAAGTCCCAGTTTACACACTTGCAAAATATTTATTATATTTTCTTAATTAGATCATCGTATTTCAAATTCTGTGCTTCAAATTTTGAGTATATTAAAATGTTAAACTATCTGTCTAATATTAAAATGTTAAACGCCCGTGTGCGCATACACCTGTGTGGCCACTCATATGGTCACGAAACCACACCGAAACAGCCTGAAAATCATACTTTTGATGTCGAAACGATACCCAACCCTTGGTAACCCAGAATTATGGCAAAACATATAGAATTTAATGCAATTCAGTAACAATACGATACTTCAAATAACCAATTTCATAAACAGACAAGACATTATCAAATCCCACAGCAATTCGATACCAAAGTTAAACTGTTTTAGAACACACACCTTAGAACGCAATATCAAGCACCAAGGATCAATCGATTCGCTCTCATCAAACTGTTCGGAAACCTCAATTTCACACATAAACTTAAAATATAAGAACTTCAATCAACGAATAATAGAAACAGAAGCAATTCTATCATAAACCCTCATGAACAAAACCTACCCGCTTCACCTCCGATAAAACAAAACACACGAGGACGATCAGTCTTGACAGACAACATGTAACGTGAGTGTAAAATGGAAGAAACAATAAATCAAAAGAACTGAAATTTGGGGAAAGAACCGAAAAATAACAGAGGGAACAAAAAAAAAAAGGGAAAAGGAAATGGAAAAGAATGTGAAACTAAAAAACCTCTCTTTCAAATTTTAAAAGTAAATCTTTAAAAATTAAAAAGCAAAACCAAAATAAATTAAATCCTCAAAACACACATAAGGATTTGAATCCAAAACCCAAATGTAAACTAACACACTCACCACCACCAAACCAATAAGCTTATTCTAATATTAAAACGTGAAAACCCACTCAAGTGCTCGACCTATTCAATGACCCTAACCACAACCTCAAAACTTCTAACCCCAAATTCCGGGGTATTCCAAGAGGTATTGATACCTGATATGAAATTTTGAAAACTTTGCAATTTGGTCTTATTTCATGCTTGGGTCAACAATTAAGCTGTCGTAAGTTTGATTAAACCTCGAATTTTATTATGTCTCGTATTGTAAATGTGTATCACATGTTTGTATGTTTGAATTATTATTTTACTGTATTATTAATTGTAGTTGCTCCGGTAATGAATGTAATATTCTATTGCTCGAACATGGCAATTGGATCGAGCAAGGAGTGTTAGAAAGGATCGAGCAATGGGTGTTACAATGGGTGTTACAAAGTGCATGAATTGCAAATTCTAGCTTCAAAATTTCTAATTCACTTCAAATTTTTACAAATTTATCCAAGATTGTAATCCACATTACCAACAAACATATAATATAAAGAATTTAAATAACCAATTTTTTATAATTTATGTAATTAAGTTAGGCCCTAACCCACTAGATAGGTGGGCTACCGATTGGGACTTTTATATTTCAAAATTTAGGCGCTTAAAGCTTTAGTTTGGTGGTGCAAACTATTTTGTTTGCATCGAAACTAATTTATTGAAATAACATAATCTTCTTAAAATGTTTTCGAATTGAAGAAACATAATTTTATGGTAAATCGTTATGTTATGAAAAAAAACATACCTTATGCCACGAGTTATGTTTTCACTGTTCTGTTCTTTTCATTGTATTCTAGAGACAAACTTAAAAGCATTAAAGGAAAGTGTTTTTTCACGCCTCAAGTCTTAACTATATTCTCTTCTTCTTATTCCTTGCAACACAAGTTTCTAACCATCATCACCATGTCACAATTGGAACACCACACTAACATGTTGATTACTACTTTATGATACATTGCCAACACCCCAAAATTTTCCACGAGACGAAATATCTTGGTTTAATAAGCTTTTTAATTTCATCTAATATTTGATTTAATGTCACTTTTAAGCAATGTCTTTCCATTAACAATAAAGTTAATATATAGGGATTAAAATGTCATTTTTTCAAATAAACAGAAGCTAAAATATTCTTTTTAACAATGGAGTTTTTAGTTTCTATAAGCAGAGTTTAGAGGGTGTCACGTACTCCTTTAAGGTGTAGTAAAAATTAAAAGGGTAAACTACACAGATTGTCACCAAATTATAATTTTTTTATTTTAAGCACCTAAAATAAAAGATTTGCAATTTAAGCACTCGCATTATATTGTTCAATTATTTTGATCACCCATGTTACTATCATAAACGACAAGCTAACGTAGCAATTAAAAAGTCAAGATAATAATAAATTTAGCCCTTAATTTTTACAAATTATATCGATTTAGTCATAATTTTAAAAATTAACTCTCAAAATTTATAAATATTTTCAAAATATATAATAATAAATTAAAATTTTGTATTAATATTGTATTAAATAAACATAATATTAATATAATTATTTTTATTTAACATTAATATAACATTTAAATGTATTATCATTATTTATAAAATTATTTATGTATGTTTATATATTTCATTGAATTTTTAGAATTAAGATCAAATTGAGAATATTTATAAATTTTGAGTTAATTTTTAAAATTATGACTAAATTGATATAATATATAAAAATTGAGGTTAAATTTGTTATTATACTGATTTTTTAACTGTGATGTTAGCTTGTTATTGTATTTTAACGGGAGCGACTAAAATGACTAAATTATGAAACGTGGGTAATTAAATTATAATTTTTTATTTTGGATGCTTAACAAAATTTATAGTTAGGTGACTATCTATGTAGTTCGCTCAAAATAAAAATTATATTTCGAAAAGAATGAGATAAATTACTATATTTAAAATCTATTTATACAATTAAAATTTTCTAATGATAATATATTAAATATTAACAAAAAATAATAATGTTAATTATTTTATTAAAATAATTTCTTCAATAAAAAAATTGATATTGGACCAAAAGCTGAAGACCCAATGGACATGTAATGGGAGAATTGGAATGTTAACATTGACTTCGAAGTCAACCACCAACCGAGAAACAGCAATGAAGGAATAAGTAAAACGTTGTATGTCTCCGTCAATCACGCCACACTAATAATTTGTTGATTTATATAAAAAAAAAAGGTATGTCTGTAATTGTAAACCTGAAAATTGACTTGATTGGCGTTTTATTTGGACTTAATTAAAAAAGTATTCATTTCAATCAATTTTTTAGTATATATACATTCATAGAGTGCTAGTTCTTCACAACTTGGCAATTAGCAAAGAAAAAACCCAGAAATTAGTGTAGTATCCCACCATATACTGCAAAACAACAAGATGAGTTTAATCCATGCCTTTTTGTTTTTAATTTTTGGGACATTGGCATCTCTTGCTATGTCCCGAACAATCTATGAAGCCTCTGTTGTTGATAAACATGAGCAATGGATGGTTGATTATGGTCGAAAATATGAGAGCAAATTAGAGAAGGAGAAGCGTCTTAATGTATTCAAAGAGAATTTGGAATACATTGAGAGCTTCAACAATGGTGGAAATAGAAGTTTTAAGTTAAGCCTGAATGAATTTGCAGACATGACACAAGATGAATTCATTGCAGCTCACACTGGATACAAGATGCAAGACAACCCCATAATGCCTGAGTCAACGTCGTTCAGGTATGAGAACGTATCAGATGTTCCGACAAACTTTGATTGGAGGGACCAAGGTGCAGTCACTCCTATTAAGAATCAAGGTCAATGTGGTAAGTAATAATTTATATATATACATAAAATTGTTGATTGAGTAAGCAATCGTTTTAGAAAGTGAATTGCATACAACACGTCGCTTTTAAAGATTACATGCGATATATAATAAGCTTCCCTACTAACATTTACATGTTTTGTCAAAATGACCATAATTGTATTTTTGAGTCTTTTTTAACCATCAATTTTTGTTTTTGTTTTTCAAACCATCTGTTCTAACAAATTTGATGAAAGTATCATTAAAAAGTTAACGGTATGATGAGGAATTTCATATGTAGAATATTTTGAATGAAATGTAATTTATTACTCGAGAGAACCCAATAAGATAATTACATGTGGAAAATAATAAAATAAATAAATAATACAAGAATTTTCAAAAAATAACTCTTAATTGAAACCTCTCGGTAAATAAACATACGAAAGATTGAAATATTTTGAAAAAAATTGAAACCTTGAACCATTTTCTTTAAATTAAGATTTATTTTTAATTTCATATATTATTTCTCTATTTTATTATTTTTCACATGTAATTATCTTATTGAGTTATCTAAGTAATAAATTACATTTCATTAAAATATTTCACATATGTTAGAAAAAAGAGTAAAAATTGATGGTCGAAAAGGCTCAAAAATAAATCAGGGCTATTTTGACAAAACATATAAATGCTATTGACCAAATTTGTTATTAAGTCTAAATAATAAAACTTAAGGTTTGAAATTAATAATAATAGATGTGATATGTATTAAATTAAATAAAAATAGTTTAAATTGCAAGTAAAAAAAATTAAACAAGTAAATATATTATATTAAAAATAATAAATACGATCCGCTTGTTTATTTTGATATCGTCACTTCTCTTGAATTATTATGAGTGGATTTGTGATCAACTCAACCAATAACATCATCAATATATAAACAATGGCGAAAATATTTTTATAATTAATTTAAAATATATAAAAATATAAAATAAAATCTTGATTAAAGGGTAATTTTTTATAAATATTTGTCACATGGGTTTAGATCACATCTTATGCAAAATTTTATTTAATTTTTAAAAATTTGAAAAGACAATTATTATTGTAATAGTATAATTTACTTCACCTGTAACATTATTTTTATATTTTCTTTTATGATTCGATAACTAGTTACATCAACTCAATCAAAAGTTTATATATTATTATAGATTGGCATTGAAGCATTCATTTTTTTATTTATTTTCATTAATTGCTTTATACTTAACAACGGGTTATTGTTGGTTTACTTTTGCAGGATGTTGTTGGGCATTTTCAGCAGTGGCAGCCGTTGAAGGGATAATCCAAATCAAAACTGGTAAATTAATCTCATTATCTGAGCAACAACTGTTGGATTGCAGCACAAATGGAGGAAACCAAGGTTGTAGTGGAGGATGGATGATGAATGCTTTTGAATACATCAGCCAAAACCAAGGAATAACCACCGAAGAAAGCTACCCATATCAGCAAATGCAAGAAACTTGCGACACACAGAAAAACAAAGTTGCCACCATCAATGGCTATCAAATGGTGCCTCAAAACGACGAAGAAGCATTACTTAAGGCCGTCACAAATCAACCGGTCTCGGTGGCACTCGATGGATATGGACAATCCTTTCAGTTTTACAAAGGTGGAGTGTTTACAGGAGATTGTAGCAATGAGCTCACCCATGCAGTCACCATTGTTGGATATGGGACAAGTGAAGAAGGTTTAAACTATTGGTTGATTAAGAATTCATGGGGAGAAACTTGGGGTGAAAATGGGTATATGAGGATTCAAAGGGATGTGAATACACCAGGTGGGTTATGTGGCATCGCCATGAAAGCTTCGTATCCAATTGCATAAGTTCATATGATGGACATTTCTCTACTGATATAAGTGGTTGTACTAGATCAATGTTTGAGGATACTTTTCTCAAAAACTCATTAAATATTTTCTTTTTTACAACTGAAATTTATTTATAAGATAATATTTTATAATAATTATTATCTTATATATGTATTTATTGGGGATGGCCCAAGAGTCCCACGTGCCTTACATTATATATTGTTAAGTATGAAATCAAGTGAAAGTTGGAAATAAGTGTCACTTTTATTGAAGATAGAAAGCTGGCTTTTATAGCCTTACAAATGACAAATATAGAATCACAACACCTATATCACCTATAAACAAGGATCACCACTAGTTTAAACAAATACACAGAGTTGTTCCTAAAGAATACGACTTACTGAAACAGAAAAACAGCTTTGAAAGCACTAAATAATTCAAACAATTCCTCCCCTAAATTGTTCTGCATATTTGCAGTTAGTTTACTTCTCCACAAATTCCAAGTTTTTCCCTAAGCTTTTCAAATGTCTCAAACTTCAATTCCTTAGTCATGATGTCTGTTGTCTGCTTCTTTGTTCCACAATGGACAAGCTTAATAACTTTATCATTAGACAATTCACGAAGGAAGTGGTACCTTACATGAATGTGTTTGCTCTTTCCATGCAATACGACGTTCTTTGATAGTTTGATGGTGGAGGCATTGTCACAATATAATGTGATTCTTTCTTTTTGAGGATGATTGAAAGAATCCAAGATTCTTCTCATCCAAATTGCTTGACAAGCACATGACACTACTGCTACGAACTCTGGTTCGGTGGTAGATAAGGTCACTACTGGCTGTTTTTTCGAATACCACGCAACGGCACTTTCTCCGAACAGAAAAACATATCCTGAAGTGATCCTTCTGTCATCATGAATTTATTGTAGCTCACACTGGATACAAGATGGGGGACAATTCCACTATGTCCCAATCAACATCATTTATGTATGAAAGCTTCTCAGATGTTCCAACGAGCATCGATTGGAGGAAGAAAGGTGCCGTCACTCCCATTAAGTCTCAGGGTAACTGTGGTAAGTCCCAGTTTACAGACTTGCAAAATATTTATTATATTTTCTTAATTAGATCATCTTATTTCAAATCCTGTGCTTCAAATTTTGAGTATATTAAAATGTTAAACTATCTGTCTAATATTAAAACTTCAAACCTTTCAATATATTTTTTTAAAAATCAAATTTCTCTGTTGAAATGATAGGGTGCTCGATTAATTGAAAAAAAAAACTGATGTTAGTATATTTACTTCACTTAACAAAGGGTTATTGTTGGTTTACTTTTGCAGGATATTGTTGGGCATTTTCAGCAGTGGCAGCCGTTGAAGGGATAACCAAATCAAAACTGGTAAATTAATCTCATTATCTGTGCAACAACTGTTGGATTGCAGCACAAATGGAGGAAACCAAGGTTGTATGGAGGATGGATGATGAATGCTTTCGACTACATTATCCAAAACCAAGGAATAACCACCGAAGAAGGCTACCCATATCAACCAGTGCAAGAAACTTGCGACACTGAGAAACAGATAAACAGAGTTGACGTCATCATCAATGGCTATCAAATGGTGCCTACAAACGACGAACAAGCGTTGCTTAAGGTCGTCGCAAATCAACTTGTCTCGGTTGCAATCGAAGGCTATGGACAAGACTTTCGGTATTACAGTAGTGGAGTGTATACCGGAGATTGTGGCAATGCCCTCTCCCATGCACTCACCATTGTTGGATATGGGACAAGTGATGAAGGTTTAGACTATTGGCTGGTTAAGAATTCATGGGAAGAAACTTGGGGTGAAAATGGGTATATGAGGATTCAAAGGAATGTGAATACGCAAGGTCGCTTATGTGGTATCGCCATGAAAGCTTCGTATATATCCAGTATTATAAGTTGATATAATAGACAATTTCTCTGCCAATACATGTACTACATAAAATTAGTTGCACTACTCGATCAATTTTCAAGGACATTAATAAGTTACGATAATTATAATTGTGTTTTTTAATATCTGTAGCTCTTGAGTTTTTTTTTATCTATTTTAGAAATTTTATTACAAGTACATACATATGAAAATTACGTATTTGTTGATTATTGGCTCACATAAATCCCACATAAAATGAGACAAAATATATGGCCTCACATATAGTATATAAGAAGGCATTAAGCCTACATTTGAATTATCCCCAACCATTTGTTCTCTCCTACTTTCATTAGTATACTTTGGTATATATTTGGGCAATCCTTTTAATTAAGGTTTCATTAGTTTGTAATTTGTTTTTTTGGGTCATAGTAAAGTTATTATTCGGTGTTAGTAATTAAGGACATAAGTAATGTGCCAAACGTCTTTAATTTGGTGTGTTCTCACCTTTATTATTAATTGTATCATTTGATTTTTTATTGCATCTTAATATTTAGTAGTAAATTGTCGGGTTAATTCGTTGGGTAGCTTCAATTTGACTTTGGTGTTCCAGTTCAATATTGTAGTTCAGTTTTGAAGCTCCATTTGTGTGAGATATAACCTAGTGTCCCCAACAATTGGTATCATAGCCTCTACTATCAAGTGATTACAATTCAATATTGTTAGTTGGTGTTGAAATGGCATTGAGGCCACCGTCAAGCTCATAACCCATAATGTAACGACCTAATTTTAAGTAGTGTCGAAAAATACGGTTTCAGAATTTTATTTCTGCAAACCAAGTTCATAAGGATTAAATATATATAAAGATTAATGAAGCTATTATGAAAATATATTAAAGTTTGGTTAAGTAATTTAACGGAGAAATTGGTTAATTAAAATTCAGGGACTAATTGTAAAAGTCCAATCGCTATTGAATTTAAAATTAGAAAAGACTTGAGAACCTATTTAGCAATTATCTAAAGGATTAAAATGGTTATTTAACCATTATTTGACATGAGTTAGGGGATGATGATGGTTAATTCCACTTAGTTTAATTTATTATTAACATATACATAATTATTTCTTAATTAACTAATTAAATATGGTTCATTAAACTAAGCTAATATTAATCTAAGTATATATACTAAATAGGGTGGAAGATTGTCATCTTCTCCATTTTCTCTATTGGGGATCAACCCGATTAAGCAACGAACAAGTAAAATAGCTAAAGAAATTGAGAAATTGAACACACAAATTTAACGTGGGAAAACCCTCCAAAGAGGATAAAAAACCACGGGTAAAGATAGTTTTACTATAATGGAAAAAGAACGAAGAGTACAAAGATGGAGATAAAAGCTAAACCCCGAAACCCAAAAAATAAAGAACCCGGAAAACGTAAACACAAAAATTCTCCAAAAGTGTTATGAGTTCTAATCTCTAATGGGTGTATTTTCTAAGGTTGTAAAAGAGCCTATTTATAGGCTAAATTCATAGGTCAAATAATAATAAAATAATCTAGACTAATCAGAGTTTGATCGAAACAATTAAACAAAGTCTAACTGGAAGATCATTTCTCAGATTTGACTGAAATAGGAGTCATACTCAACAAATCTCCACCTTGACTCATATTTCCCCAACGCCATCTTTGCCAAAGCCCACCACGGGCCTATCTTGAACTATGTAGGGAATTAACTAAGTCAAATATGTGCTTAGAAACTGGAAGACTTATAGCGTTCGACTTGTAAACCGCCAAATCAAAAGTAACCCGAGAATGATTTTCACGAACATAGTTCCCTAACTTTTCAAAACCTGCATCCAAAAGAGAACCTCTCTTCAACGAAACGATCATACATTTTCCCTCCTATGACCAAGTTGACTCCGCTCTAAATGAGTTGACTTTGACTACATAATGGACGAGGTACATCCGATTTCACCGATCACTGTAGAACCTTCTAAAATATAAAGATTGTCTGTCATTTTACCTTTTAACAAAATGAGAGCTCCATGAGATACGTTAATGTCGCTTGACTCGATATTGATTATGCATCCTTTCAAGTTTAAAATACTTAAGGAGATGAGATTCTTTCATAAATCAAGTACATACCTGACATCTAAGAATTTCCTAATTGTCCCATCGTGAATCCTAATTTTAACAGTACCAATATCAATTACCTTACTGGATGAATCATTTCCCATGTGCACAAATCTACCTTCAACCGAACTGTATGTGGAGAACCATTCTCTATTGAGACACATGTGGAAAGAACATCCCGGATCTAGGATCCACTCGGACGTAAGCTTGGAGTTATCACTCGTTGACACTAACAAGAAATCATCACCGCTTTCATCGGCCAAATTAGCACCAACTACATCTTCCTCATTACCCTCAGCAACTCTTTTATTTCACAGTTTATAACAACCTGCTTTGACGTGACGTAACTTTTTACAATAGCGACACATTTGTCTCACTTCTTTAATTTTACCAAAACAGAAGTTTGCTTATCTGCCTTACTATCTGAACCAAACTCATTGTTGAGTTTGCATTTACTCAACAAATGACCCTTCACATCTTCGAACGAGAGTTTGTCTCTGCCATAAATTAGGGTCTCCCTGGAAGACTTCTATGAAAGGGGTAAAGAGCACAATAATAGCATAGCCTAATCTTTATTGTCAATCTGAACCTTAACATTATTTAAATTAATTAAAAGAGTAATTAATTGACTGATGTGATATCTAAGAAGCTCACTTTCGTTCATACGAAACGTAAATAGACGTTGTTTCAACACTAAACAGTTAGCCAGAGACTTAGTCGCACAAAGAGTTTCTAACATTTTCCACAAGGCGGATGAAGTCTTCTCCACCAATACCTCCTACAATACTCTATTCGTGAGGCACAACTGGATTGCAGACAAGGCCTTTTCATCAAGCTCTTCTCATTCTGTTTGATTTAGATTCTCAAGCTTTTTCCCAATAACAACCTTTTTCAGGCTGGTTTGAACTAAAATTGTCATCATCCGAACTTGCCACAGATTGAAATTTGTGACACCATCGAACTTCTCAATTTCAAACCTTGTTGCTGCCATCTCTGAACGGGCTGATCTACGAAAATTGAACTAACTCTAATACCACTTGTTGGGGATTGACCCGATTAAGCAACGAACAAGTAAAAATAGCTGAAGAAATTGAAAAATTGAACACACAAATTTAACGTGGAAAACCCCTCCAAAGAGGATAAAAAATAACGGGTAAAGATAATTTTACTATAATGGCAAAGAACGAAGAGTACAAAGATGGAGATAAAAACTAAACCCTTAAACCCAAAAAAAAAACCCGAAAAACATAAACACAAAAATTCTCTAAAAGTGTTGAGTTCTAATCTCTAATGGGTGTATTTTCTAAGATGGTAAAATAGCCTATTTATAAGCTAAATCATAGGTCAACTAATAATAAAATAATCTAGACTAATAAGAGTTTGATTGAAACAAATAAACAGAGTTTAACTGGAAGATTATTTCTCAAATTTGACTGAAATATGAGTCATACTCAACAATTCCAACCATCCATGCTATACAAAAATAAAGAAAGAAAGCTTTTAGTTCATTTAAACATTCGGCCAACAATTGATTAACGTAATCAAGCCTTTTCCTTATAATTTTTGTAGATTTATGATCATGAAGGCTTGATTTAGATAGCCCATTTCTTAATTTGTTCAATTGTTAAGTTTTTAGCAAGTTACCATTAGAGAGAAATTGATTATTTGGGGCTTAATTTGAAGGATATGATAGTTAATAAGCTTAGATAAGGACTAAATTAAAAAGTAAATTGAACTTGTTAGATAGCTTTGTAACATTAGGGATTAAATTGAATAAATTAAAATTGATATGAGATTATACTATGACCCCAATGGAAATATGTGAAATCAAATTTTGACTCAACATTAGATATCGAAAAATTGTATATCTCGGGTATAGGGATTAAATTGGATAAAATAAAAAAATAAGAGTGGCTATGTATTTGGATTTAAATTGGGTGTAAACTAATACTATTTTTACTATTGAATTATCAAATGTAGCTAATACGACATGGGGCTACTGTGAGAGAAGGAAAAGTCGAGAATCGAAGGCGAGTTGAGGGAAATTCAGTTTGTACTTTTATAATTCGATATCATTATATTTTTATGCATATACGTGTTGATTGCATGATTAATTATCGAGGTAAGCTTATGTTTATCGTATGAATTGTTTCATGTTGAATGATAATGTGTTGAGAATTGAATTGAAATGCCGTAAACAAAAATGAACATGATATGAAATTGATAATGGCACATTATGTGAATTGATGATGAAATTAAATGAGATATGATATGATATGTGAATTGGTTATTACATGTAATTGGATCATTGGTACCCTATTAACTATTCGGGCAAAGTTAGATATAGTTGGCATGCCATCGGATTAGATTGTAACTCTTATGTAAAGAAAACTTAAGTACTACATAAATTTAAGTTTTGCCTAGGTTATTTGAGAGAATAAGAGAGTAACCAAGAGATCAAGAGCTTGATACCACACAAATTGGTTCAAGTAAGGAACTATTTGTAACACCCCTATCCTGTGTCCGTCGCTGGACTAGGGTTACAAGGTATTACCAAACAATACACAGTTTAGTTGGACATTCTTTACAATTCAAATGCCTAGTAATGTATTCTCCTTTATAAAATTTTCTGAAATAAATTAATAAACCAACCTCTTATTCATACAAGTCAAAAGCATCTATTTGAATCATATATCTACTTACACAAATCATGCTTTATCAAACATTCTCTTATACTAATTATAATTCAATATCTAACCATTTCAATTAGTTTGCTAATACAAAACTTTCAATCCAAGCAATCAAATATCAAAACCGATTTGTACATGATTCATAATTATAAAAATTCAATTACCAAATCATAGTATTTTAAACATTATAACCTTATGTACATTTTACTAAATCAAACTTAACTATTTTTGAAGTCAAATGCCAAGTCATAAAATATCTAATTTGCAAGCTAAATAACATATCTAACATGTTATATTCAATCACACACATGAACCACATACCTAATTTGCATGCAAATTATCATGCCTATATTTCATATACACAACCAATTAATATTTTCAATAATCAATCCTCCAATTTAACTTCCATATTAATTAGATCATATACATTCTTTGTCATTCAAAACCGAGCCTAAATAGTCAATTACCATAGCCAAACATATAACTACTTGTATATATAACACATTTTATAACCATTCATTGAATCAATGATTTGACCTTTTTAAAACAAACTACAAGCAATGATCTCGCCCATGCAGTCACCATTGTTGGATATGGGACACGTGAAGAAGGTTTAAACTATTAGTTGATTAAGAATTCATGGGGAGAAACTTGGGGTGAAAATGGGTATATGAGGATTCAAAGGGATGTGAATACACCAGGTGGGTTACGTGGCATCGCCATGAAAGCTTCGTATCCAATTGCATAAGTTCATATAATGGACATTTCTCTACTGATATAAGTGGTTGTACTAGATCAATGTTTGAGGATATTTTTCTCAAAAACTTATTAAATGTTTTATTTTTTACAACTGAAATTTATTTATAAGATAATATTTTATAATAATTATTATCTTATATATGTATTTATTGGAGATGGCCCAAGAGTCCCACTGTGCCTTACATTATATAATGTTAAGTATGAAATCAAGTGAAAGTTGGAAATAAGTGTCACTTTTATTGAAGATAGAAAGCTGGCTTTTATAGCCTTACAAATGACAAATATAGAATCACAACACCTATATCACCTATAAACAAAGATCACCACTATTTTAAAAAAATACACAAAGTTGTTCCTAAAGAATAGGACTTATTGAAATAGAAAAATAGCTTTGAAAGCACTAAATAATTCAAACAATTCCTCCCCTAAACTGTTTAGCATATTTTCAGTTAGTTTACTTCTCCATAAATTCCAATTTTTTCCCTAAGCTTTTCAAATGTCTCAAACTTCAATTCCTTAGCCATGATGTCTGTTGTCTGCTCCTTTGTTCCACAATGGACAAGCTCAATAACTTTATCATTAGACAATTCACGAAGGAAAAGGTACCTTACATGAATGTGTTTGCTCCTTCCATGCAATACGACATTCTTTGATAGTTTGATGGTGGAGGCGTTGTGACAATATAACATGATTCTTTCTTTTTGAGGATGATTGAAAGAATCCAAGATTCTTCTCATCTAAATTGCTTGACAAGCACATGACACTACTACTAAAAACACTGTTTCGGTTGTAGATAAGGTCACTACTGGCTGTTTTTTTGAAGACCACGCAACGGCACTTTCTCCAAACAGAAAAACATATCCTGAAGTGATCCTTCTGTCATCTTGATCCCCAGTATAATCACTGTCTGTGTAGCCAACTAACTCGCCAGTTTTGCCTTTTTTGTACAAAATGCCCAGCTCTAAGTTTTCTTTTATAGATCGAAGGACCCTTTTCATTGTATTAAGATAAAGTTCAGTAGGTTTTTCCATATATCAACTCACCAGTCCAACTATATACATTAGATCTGGTCTGGTCGTAGTTAAATATCGAAGACTCCCCACAATTTTCTTATGACCAATGACATCTACTTTGACTCCATCTTCATTTTTCACGAGTTTTTTTCTGGAACAATAGGACTTCTAACAGAGTTGCAGCTTAACATTCCAAATCTCTCAAGAACTTCATTAGCATACTTCCTTTGACTAATAAATATGCCTTTATCATTCTGTAACACTTCAACTCCAAGAAAGTATTTCATCTTTCCAAGATCAGTCATTTCAAATTCTCGCATCATGGAATTTTTAAAGGCTTTAATTATTTCCTCATCATTTCCCGTGAATATGAGATCATCAACATACAAACTAACAATCAAAATTCTTCCTTTCGAATTAGTTTGAATAAAAAGAATAGGTTCAAATGGGCACCTTTCAAAACTTTCCTTTGTAAAATAGGACTCAATGTGTCTATACCATGCTCTTGGAGCTTGCTTAAGACTCTACAAGGCCTTCTTTAATTTGTAGACTTTATGCTCCTCCCTTCTTTCTCAAAACCAAGCAGTTGATCAATAAAGAATTCCTCCACCAGCTCTCCATGAAGGAAAGTGCTTTTAAAATCAAGTTGGTAGGTATTCCAACCTTTTTGCCCAGCCATTACAATCACCATTCGGATTGTATCCCACTTTACAATTGGTTGTAATCAATTACATATTTCTGAGCATATCCCTTTGCCACCAATCGTGCCTTGTGTTTGTGAATATCACCAAGTTCATTTAGCTTGGTTTTGAGCACCCATTTTACTTCGATCTTCTTTGCACCAACTGACAATTCCATCAATTCTCATGTTTTATTTTTTCAATGGCTTGAATCTCTATTTTCATAGCTTCAAGCCATTTTTTGCTTACAACAACTTCTGTAAAAGTGATTGGATCTACTGTGGTGTATAGAACCAATTTATTGACTTCTTCATATTCACCAGAAAAGCCTAGTCTTGCTCTACTCACATAATCTTTTTGCCACTCTGGTGCTCTTCTATTCTCCCGTCTAATCCTCTCTTGATTTGCAGCTAGAATGTTCAGACTTGGTGGTTTTTCTCCAACTACTTCCTCTATATTTGGTACAACGACATCATCTTCACTCACATCATCCTCAAGAGTAATATCTTCTCATTCCAACTCTTTGTTTGCATCCTCTAAATTTTGACTCCAATCCTAGCATTTATCTTCTTCAAAAACAACATCACAACTTATCACAATACGCCTAGAGAATAGATCATACAATCGATAAGCCTTGGTTTCATTACTCACACCAAAGAAAACACACTTGTAGCTTTTGTCGTCTAACTTTGTTCTTCTTTGGTCAGGTATGCGTACATGGGCAACACACCCGAACACTCAAAAATGGTCTACAGAAGGTGTAACATTACTCCTAACCTCTTCTGGTGTTCATCCATTCACGGGTATTGTCAAGCTCCTGTTCATTACATGGGTACACCATTGAATTGCTTCTGCCCAAAATTCTTTTGGGACATTTTTTCAAATTACACGCTTCGAACTGAGTTCATAATGGTTCGATTCCTCTTCTTCTGCTACTCTATTTTGTTGCTAGGTGTAGGCGTTAGTCAATTGCCTGCAAATACCATTCTGCATACAAAAATTATTAAATTTATAGGAGGTGAACTCTCCACCCTTATCTATGCGTAAGCAAGCTATACGTTTACCACTTTCATTCTCAATATATTTTTTAAAGCCCTACAATACCTCAAACATCGCTAATTTTTCATGCAAGAAATAGACCCAAATTTTGTGGCTAAAATCATTAATAAAACTGAGTACGTACCTCTTTCCACCTATAAAAATCAGTGTAATTGGTCCACAAATGCCAGAATGTATCAACTGCAACTTTCTTGATGCTCTGCCATTTTCTCCCTAATTTTCTTTCTGATCAAACAATGAGTACATACTTTGATTGGAATGCTGATTGTTGGTAAGCCACGAACTAACCTTTTGGACTACATCATACGTAAGCTTTTGTAGTTCAAATGATCGAACCTAAAGTGCCATAGATGAGAGATATATTTTGTGGTAGTTTGGAAGCATGATGAAACCAATGGTTGTGAGCATGGTAAAACAATAGTTGAAAGCACAAACATCTGATTTCTGGTCATTTTGGTTGTTACAATGAGCCCTCTTTGTGAACGATACAACTTGCACTCACCCTCTTGAATCAAAATAACTATCCCTTTCTCTTGGAGCTATCCCATGTTCAACAAATAATTTTTTAGATCTGGAACAAAGAAAACTTTAAAGATTACCTATTTGATGCATACAATCTCTAATCTAACACTTCCTTTTCCCATTACTACAATTTTTGTATCATTTTCAAGCTTGACGAAGTGTCAAAAGCTGTAAGCAAGATGAGAAAACCACTTCTTATTCCCACACATATGATTCAAGCATCCCAAATTAAGAAACCATACGCCATCTTGTTGTGAGTTATGTGTCTCCAGACACATTATTAAGAGCAGCTCTTCCTCTTTATCAAGTCCCACAAAGTTGGCTTTACTCTCCCACCTTGGACATTTATACTAAAAATGCCTCAATTTGTGGCATTTATAGCATTCTACCCGAGCTTTGTCAATGATCTCGTTCTGCCTCTTCCACGCCCTCTGTATGAATTTGCACAACATCCTCTACTTTCAAACCTTTCGTTACCAGCAGTAACTTTTAAGGCATGATCTTCTTCTTTTTCCATTCTCTTAAACTTTTGTTCATGTACAGATAATGAACTTTACAATTCATCAAAATAGATGGTATGTGCATATTTTTCCTCTTTGATAGATAATACCACATAGGTGAAACATTTTGTCAAAGTCCTCAAAATCTTCTCTACAATCACCAAGTCAAATATTATCTCCCCATTGCTCAGCATCTAGTTTGTTACATCCATTACTTTAGTAAAATAATCTTTGACCATTTCTCTTTTATTCATTTTTGACACCTCAAATTCTCTTCTTAAGGTGTTGAGAAGAGACCTTTTCACTCTCTCATTTCCACCAAACTTGCTGTTCAAAGAATGCCAAACAACTCTGGAGGTTTGTCTATCCAAAATCTGCTCAAAAATAACATTATCTATGCCTTGATCCAGATAGTGTTTGACCCTGTGATCCTTCATCTTTATCTCGTCCATCTGCGTCTATTGCAAGATGGTCTGCATAGTCATTGTTTCAAGCTCCTCGAAGCCTTTGTCAACTAGGTTCCACAGTCCTTTAGACCTCAATAGATTCACCATCATCTCACTCCAATGGTCATAGTGAAGACCATCAAAATGACGAATCTTTGTAAGACTACCTTCACTCTTTTCTTCACTCATATCCACTTATTTTCTCAACAACCTAGTTCGGATACAAGAATGTTAAGTATAACATTAAGTGAAAGCTAGAAATAAGTGTCACTTTTGAAGATAAAAAGTTGGCTTTTTATAGCCTTACAAATGAAAAATATATAATCACAACTAACACCTATATCACCTATAAACAAGGATACCACTAGTTTAAACAAATGCAAAAAGTTGTTCCTAAAGAATATGACTTATTGAAACAGAAAAACAACTTTGAAAACACTAAATAATTCAAACATATATGGGGGTGGTTTCAATTATATATATATGAGATGAAAAAGAATGCAACAAAATGAAAAAAATGAGAAAAGAAAAGAAAAGTCTGAGTAGTTTTTTTTATCACAAAGACCATTTTTTGTTCGTTTTTCAATTGGAGGTATATTTAGAATAGTTAGTATACTCAAATATCTTCGATGTGTATGTTCTAATTTTCATTTGGGATACTGTAATTTTGGGTTTTTCAGCTTTCAAAGTTAACTACTATTAGTGTGATATTCACAACTTTTTCTTTTAGTGTACTTGTGATTACTTAATAACCTTTGTTAAGTTATATGCTTTTGTTGTGACTTTGTGTTGTAATTTTGTAGCAATGACTTTTTTTATATAACGGAGTTTTAGGTGGACTTTCAAATCATGTGGTTTTTACCATTTTCTTTACAAAAAAAATAAACTCGCATGTCCACATGCAATGACATAATATTAGAAAGGCATAATGACTTTTTAACCTTTCAACTTTACAAAAAAAAAATCATTTTAGCTCTTAAACTTGCATCATTCCTCAAATCACTCTAAAATGGATGGAAAATTTAATGTTCATCTCCTCTTTCTCTCTTCCTATCTAATTACTATCATCATTGTGTCCAACCATTAATCAATCAGAATTTCACATCAGCTTATTTATTATAGAGTTTGAGAGAGAAAAATCAAGCCATAAATTTCTAATTTTTCCTCTCTTTTTTCTGTTAGATCTAGCAGTATTTAAGCTTGTTTTCTTTTATTTTTTCTTTGGGTTCTCTTGGGAAGGCAAAACGGTAGAGAGGAGGCTTTGTTGAGCGTTGTTTTCTCCTTGTTAGAGGTTTCGGTTACGTTTTAGAACAGCTAAGGGAGGTTGATTAGTGAATTTATGTCGGCTGAGTTTGATTTGGCTATGGTATTTTCATGGATTGGATCGTAGAAGAGCAAGCTGTACTATAAAATGGGTTACAATAGTGAGTCCTCTTTTTGCTTTTTCTTTATTTTTTTGGTTGCATTGAATTTTAAGTGTTTAATGAAATTGCCTTTTGTAAGGTGGCATAATTGTCGAAAATATCAGACCTTTACACCACAATGATTTACAAGGACAAAAATGAAGAAGATGAAGATGACTCCTTGCTCCTTCCACTCCTTAAATGTCTTCTTAAAGACTTTAGAGGAGGTCCTATAGACTTTGATAACGATGACGATGCCGAAGATTTTGGGACCACGATCGTGAAATCCAATTGCAGACATAACACTCATGGTCAATTGTTATATTTATTTAAGCCTTTGGCTACGGTTATTGTGATCCCGATGAGGGCTAGGAGAGATGAACTGATGTTGATGATGATGATGAGAAGGGGGAGGAGGATGGAGATGGAAGAGGTTTTGGGACGTTTGTGGTCAGATCGACGATGAGGAATAAGAGGAAAGGGAGCGGTGGCTGTTAGGACAGTAAGGAGTGAGAGGGAAGGCCGCGATGGTAGGGTTGGGACGTGTGGAGAGAAAGGGAAGTAGAGAGGGCATCTTGGAGTTGGAGATGGGCAAACTGTTAAAGTAGAGGGAAAGAAAGAAATAAGAGAAAGGGTAGGCATCTTTGAAATTGGTCAAGCATCTTTTACACATCATCTACCTATAGTTGACTGACAGTCAACACACGTTTCTTGTTAAAATTAGATCGATTTCTAAAAGAATCGTAACGTTGAGGGTGTCAATCCAAAAAAAAAAAGATTAAGAGCTTAAAACCAAAATCTTTTAAACTTTGAGGGTTTTTTTTTTTACAATAATACTAAAAAAATATAATATTAACCAAGACTTGTTTAAAGTAGTGATTAAAATTATCATATAGCATCCAAATGACACACTTTAAACTATGTTAACATATAACATCTCCTCCAATATGATAATGATAAAAAAATCATAATATTAAAATATTTTTAAAAATAAAAGTTACCTTCACCGCCTCTGTATGATCGTGGATTAGAACACCCGTGAAGGCAGATCCGTTAGATTGTCGAAAGCCCACGTTGAAATTGACCTTGCAACAACCAACAATGTGAGGATCCCTGACTGGAAAAGAAGTTTGGACAGCAGACAATTCCATAAGGTAAGATATTATAAAAACAACCACTTCTTGAGCTGAGCCATGTTTCTGTTCATGAATAAATTAACTGTGTATAGTAACAACATTGTTGGGAGGATAACAACCTCAAACATTAATAATAAACATTGATTGCGTATGTGTCATAATGCCCATATAGTGACTGTTATTTCCTGTGGCCTTGAAACTCCTAGATAATGTAATATTATACTGAGGATGATGCTATCACAGCAAGCGAGGACTATAGACTTCTCTGATGATTAACAAAGTAAGCAAATCTCTACTGAAAGTAGATGATGCGTGAACAAGGTTCCACAAGTTGGAACAGAACCCATAGTATAGTAAAGAATCTTTGGTCTGTAATGTTATTGATGTAAAATGGAAATAATGGTGATGGAAGTATGATTTTTAATATTTGAGAAAGGACTAAATTGGAATTGTGGTGAATTAGGGAGGACTAAGGTGCAATTTTACATAATGTAAATGGGAGATTAAAGCTGCAATCAAACCATAATGCATAATGGCTATACAATTCGGTGATAGTGTGATGTTCTTAGCTGGAAAAATATATTTATTAAGGCTAATCACTTTAAGGGAGGAAGGTAAGGGAACTTGTATATATATATATGTCTTTCGAAGGTAATCTAGATAAAGAAAAGGTGGGTGCAAGCAGCGGTAAGATAGTAAACTAACTAGTGGAGCTCTATTTTGGGTATGTGCTCGCTCATTGAATTTTATTTACCTTAAATAACTTTGCCATTAAAATAACTAATTAATTGCATGAAAATTTTGGTAATGAGAATTATTAATAAGGAACAAGGTCTGATAATCGAGTGTATCTTAATTCAAACAGTTAGTCTTGAAGTTGCTAATGTCATTTAGGAAGTAATTGTAGAAGGTTTCAAGTAAGCTCTAATTAAAAGAATTCACTGGCTCTTATCAAAAGTTCTTCATTGGAGTATTCAACATATCCCTCAAGATGAGAATAAGTTTGCAGATAGTTCGGTTAAAAAAGTTCACGATAAGAGAACAGGATTTCACCTTTTGGAAGACCCCCGCTTGAGGGACTAGTTTTATTTCTTTTGTTTGCTTTTATTTTGTTTCACCAAAAAAAAAGGTAATTAAGGGTGTGCTTGTTTCATGTAAAATGATTTATGGAATACTGATTTTTTTTGCATTTGTTTTGTATTTGTTTCGTGGAAAACAACTTGGTCAATAGAAAATAATTTACCGATGAATAGAAATAAGTCTTTTTTTTTTTTTGGGAAATTGACTTTCCCTATTGAGATGTGTAAGCCATTTTCTAAAAATAACCCTTTACAAGTAAATTGATTTTATATAAAATTAATTTGAGTTAAGTTTAATATTTTATATTATTAATAAATTTTTAATTTTATTTTAAAAATATTAAAATATTAATATCAAGGTAATAATTTTCAATATTATAATTGTTTGATATTATTATGGGTAAACTAAAAAATAATTACTTATATTTGAGTTAAATAACGTTTTAGTCGCTAAAGTTTAACTTCTTATAAAATGGTCACTAACGTTTTTGTATTATAACAAAATAGTCACTATTTCATTAATCATCGTTAAAGAGGCAACAAGAATCACACGTGGCTTGTTTAGGGCATTAAATGCCAATGTGTTCACCAACTAAGCGCCACATATTTAGACATTTTTTACAAATTTAGAAATACTTATTAATCTTTTTTTTGCACTTTAAAAACCTATTTTAACTTTAAAATAAGTAAACCCTTAAAAAAGAGGACTCTCACTTTTTGAACCAAACAACAAAGAAGAAGAAGAAGAAGAAGAGGAGTCACCACATGCTATACTTGTTTGCTATTGTGGTTCCCAGCTATGTTAAGGACATCATGGTGTAATAAAACCCAAGTAGAAAATTCCTTGGGTGCCCAAATTATGGAAATGGGAAAAGGGTATGTTGTCGTTATTTTTAGTTGGTATGACCCTCTAATGGCACCTCGTGCTGGGGTAGTTCTGGTTGAACTCTTAAGGGAAGTACAAAACCTGTATAAGGAGAAGAGGAAAAAGAGAATGATATGGATTTCTGTAATAGTTTTATTATGAAGTTTAAATATGATAAGTGTCAAGTGATGGTGATTAATGTAAGTGTTGAATAAAAAAGGGGTAAAATGGTAACTTTGTCATATGTGAGTATTTTGATCATTTCACACAATACTATAACTGGTTTATAATATTAATGTGATATTAAATTATTGGGATTAATTTTATTGAAAAGGGATTAGTGAGAAGATTTAAGAATATGAAGTAAAATTAAAGTGGTTTTACACCTATTCATAATGTTTTATACAATTAATATTTTAACAACTCATCAAATTTCATACTCTATTTATGTAAATCATGCATGTCAAGTTTGGCATAAGTTAAAAGTTTCTAACTACTTATTTTATGTAAAAAGTTTCCAACCTTCAAATATTTATTAATATAGACAATTATTTAGATTGATATGATAGAGTTATAGAATCAATTTAGCAAATTACATGTATAACAAGTACAAATATCATGATAAATTCAATTATTAGATTGTTAAAATATTATTTGTATAAAAGTTACATAAAAGTGTAAAACCACCTAAGTTTTACACCAAAATCACTTAATTGAGATAGGTACAATTAAATTAATATTGTACTTTTATTTCCCTAGAGTCTATCATGCAAGCTATGAAATTGAGAAAGCCACAACAACACACATAAGTAAACTGCTTGGTACTCATATAAATCATTTATCACGTACAATTCAATGTGAAAAGAAAAAGAAATAAAAACTAATCGTTTTTTTCCTCCCTCGACTACTCCCTCAACATACATATGTATACTAAAAATAAACCTAATAACAGTAAAGCAATCCTGACGAAACAAAACAAGTCTGTCACATTTAATGAAATTCAAATTCAAATTGGCAGTCCTTTTCCAAATTCAGACCTCCTTAATTAAGTCCATCAAGCTGATAGCTCCCAAATTGGCTCACATCACAAGTCTACAATTAAGTTTAAAATTCCCTTGATGCATCGATTTAACTAAAATTTGGCAATTTAGCATTTAAGTTCAATATTTGCAGCTCCTACATCAAAATAAACACAATTTCCACAATTAAGCACTCAATATAACTAGAATATAAGGGAATTAAACACAACAAAGTATATATAATTATAATCTATCACAAAAATCATAATTTTTGTTATGCTATGATATAAAAATGGAAAGATGACAATGACTATGTGAAAAAAGATATTGAACATGTGAGGTCTAAGAACCTTCTATTATGAAATTGAATCAATATGACACTTTTTAGGGAATGTTATGGGTGTAATGAACCATAAACAATTGTTATGAACATTTAAGTCTTTGTAAGCTTAGTAGAAAGGTTAGGATACGGTTAACATGCCAATTAGGGTCTCATGTTTATGTTTCATTGGATTTTGTACTGGAGATATGTGGGCTTTGGTTTTATGTGATATGTTCTTGGAATTCTGTTGTGTTACCCTTCTTCGAGCATTTTTTTTTTACCATTCAATTCATGTTACCTCTTCGAAGGCCCTTCCGATTTATGGAGTTATATGTTGCCTTCGAGCATAGCACCTCGGTGCTCTTTGGTGCATATGGATTTCCAGTAGTGTATGTTTGTTGTTTTATTAGGATTACAGCGGGCGTCAATCGAAGATATGATAAGAATTAATAATGGAATGGAAAAATATGGTTATATGGTGATGATCTAAGTAAGCTATAAAGAAATTGATATGGGTAAATTTGTTTCTATTAATATTATGGCAATTTAGAATCTTGCATGCCTTAGTAAAATAAATGGAAATGAAATTTATGTATGTATGTATGTCCACATATATGTATGAAAATGTTAGGAACTATGCTTTAAAAGAACCTGTGTTGGGTTAAACGCTATACGAATCATTCATGATAGTTTT
Source organism: Gossypium raimondii (assembly GCF_025698545.1). Classification (NCBI taxonomy): domain Eukaryota; kingdom Viridiplantae; phylum Streptophyta; class Magnoliopsida; order Malvales; family Malvaceae; genus Gossypium; species Gossypium raimondii. Next base: position 48,699,978 of record NC_068569.1, on the reverse strand, counting down.
AAACTTGAATTTCATAATGTGATAGGCTAACAAACCTTGAAAATGTATATTGAGCTATATAAGTCAATTAACTTAAATGAATCCATTAGTAACATTAAAATGTGGCATGAATGAAATGGTGTAACAACCCATTTTTTAGTGGTATAAAAAACGATGGTTTGGGAATCCTGTTTTTTGATGATTAAGTCAGTAAATATTATTAATTAATATTTATGAGTCTATTATAGTGTGAAATTGATTTTGGTCCTATAATTTTATTGAAGGGATAGTTGAGTAAGGTACAAGTTTAATGACCCTAAAGTTAGTGGTGTCAAAAATGAGATATTGAGACCTCATTTTCGTAAAACTAAACTCGTAATATTTTTATTAAATATTTATGAAGTGATTAAATAGGTAAATTGAATTTTGGATAGGTAGTTTTGTCAAATTAGTGACTAATTAAGGTATAAGGACTGAATCATAAAAATAGTAAAATTAATTGCTATAGATTTATAATTACTAAAAGACTTAATTAGTAATTAAATCGAGGTTAAAATGGTAAATAGATAATTTTCTAATGTGGTGGACGGTTAATATATGTAATTAGCATGATTTTTATAGAAATTATATTAAAATTAAAATTAAAATTAAAATATGAAAATAAGTAAAATAAAGAAAACTAACAAAAGATAAAACTAGGTGGAAAGAGAAAACATTTTTTTTCTCATTTCATCTTCTCCACCGAAAACTCCATTATTGAGGAGAAGGAATTTGACCACGGAGTCCCAAGCTTAAGTCCCTCAATTGGTGAGCTCAATTTAGTCATTTTCTTGTAATTTTATGTTTTAGAAGTCTCATGAGCTTGTTTAGCTAACTCATGTGTTAAATTTTTTGAAACTGTTAAAGTTTATAAATGATGCCATTGATTGATTCTTGAAACTTTAGTGTTAAATAGTTAGATTTTAAGCATAGATATAATGACTTTGTAAAGTGAAAATTGTTTGTTTTGAACATAGGGACTAAAGTGTAAGTATTTCAAAATTGACATGAAATTTTTGTAAATATAGATAAAATAGGGTTATAGAAGGATGAAATTGAAATTGTATTGAAAAACATAGCTTAAATGTGAAATTTATGTTTATTTCAATTTTAGGGACTAAATTGAATAAAAACTATAGGAACCATTCAAAAATAAAATTGAGTTAATATGCTTTAAATAGGATGTTATAAGATGTTTGGAATTGATAAATTGGAATGAATTATCATATATATTGAGAATTAAATCAATTAGAAGATAATTGGAGAAAAGACAAAATTGTGGATTAGTCCACGACGTCTTGTTTGCTTGTTGTTTTTCTAGGTAAGTTCATACGGGACTTACTTTATTAATTCATAATATGTTTGTGTTATATTGTTTTCTAGTTGAATTGTTATGAATATGATGTTTTGGTATCAAATGGACCAAACCATAAAATACTGAATTAAATGATAAATTTCATTAAGTACATGGTATTGAATAGATATGAACAATTGTGTAATTGAATAGTATGTATGTGATGATGTTACAAGGTTTAAAAGGTATATAGATTGCTATTCAAAAAAATATGAAAAGTGTGTATACAATTACAAGTTTGAAATGATACAGAAACTATAATGTTACTTGTATGAACTTAGTAAACGATGTGAATATGAATGGCATGTTGTTAAGGTTCAAAATGAAATCAGACATTGGTTAGGGGCTTCTTTATTGATGGTTGAGATCCAACATGTGTTGCGGATTCTCGATAGCTTGAGTGAGCAGCCTCGAATAAAGTTGCAAAAGTAAACCTAACCTACAGCTTATGTGAGTGGCCTAAATATCACAGCTTGTGTGAGCAAATTCAAATATCACAGCTCTGAGAGAAAATTTGAATATTACAACTTGTGTGAGCAAATGAATCCCATGTATCTGATTTCATGTTACTTTAGTTCTCCAGGCAAAAAACAGAAATGAAAATGGTACTAAATGGAATCAATATGTTTGGAATGAATATATATGTATATGAATGAAATTATGTGTTGCAAGTTGAATATGATTTGGTTAGTACATGTGATAAGATGAATTGTTATTTCACTATGTGAATTTGTTTTAAGCTTATGGCTCGTAATCAAACTAACCTATTTGATGTATTTGTGAAAGTAAATGAATGTGTAAGATGTCAAAGGATTGTTATGTTTGTACCAATGTATTTTGATTCCTAAATTATTGTAATGCCAAGGTAAGTTAACTTTCATATGGTTAAATTGCATGTTTTGAGCTTAGAGACTAAATTACATAAAAGTAAAATGTTTGGGGTAATTTCGTAAAAATGTCAAAAATGATAAGTTAATTTTGTTGTTGGTGTTGGTTAATTGAATGGAATTATTATTTTAGATTAGGAACATGTTGATAACCATGGAAAGGACAAAGCAGCTAAGTAGTCCCTATACTTTGGCTGCTGCAGCAAATCAGTCCAGTAAGTTCGTGCTATTATTTTTATGTTTATAATGATTTCTTACATACTACATGTTTTATTAGAATTTGATATAATGTTGTAATTATCCATTGAATGCTTAAAGAATAAATAATAAATGAGTATGATAAGTACGTGGTGTACGTAAATAGTAGGTTGTGGGCTGGTGATTATTTAGCAGGTACTATGTACCCATGATATAGACCGTAGTGATGGCTTGAGATCCTACATGTGTTGCGGATTCTCTACAGTTTGTGTAAGCAGCATCGTGAGTCGGTTAAAGTTATAAATGTTAACTCGAATGAGTGATACCCTTCTGATTACCTGAAATGAGATATTGTTAGAACTATGACTTGGTTTATGATCATTTATCATATGGCTTCTTGATGATGTGAATTATCCAAGTATAAGTGTTTTCAGAAAGTTGAAATAATAATATGGAATATGATTCGAATTATTGTACTATGCATTACTCACCTGTTGTGAGCTGTGATTGACAGGAACTTAATTTCTTAAATCTCATACATTGTTTATTTATGTTCAATCCGATAAGATTATCTTGTAATCATCGAAGTTACTAAGCTTCTGTAAGCTTACTTGTGTCTTGTTCCTTTTCTTGTAGATTACATTTTGTGGAGCTGTGATACAGTTATCGAATCAATTTAACAAATTACATGTATGAAAAGTACAAATATCATGATAAATTCAATTGTTAGATAGCTAAAATATTATTTGTATAAAAAGTTACGGAAAGATGTGAAACTACTTAAGTTTTAAACCAGTAGAAGTAGATCCCTACCATTGAGAACTAATATATATATATATGAGATTGAAGGGGCATGGTCCCTACCATTGAACTAATAAATATATGTTTATAATAGAGGGAAGGGGGCAAAAAGCAAAACCCCATCCCCAAACTAGATGGCCATTACGGGGGAAGGAGATTTTGTTCACTAGATCTGTCCAAAAATCATGTAGTTAGCCTTACTCAGTAGGCTTTACCTGGTTTGGTTTGAGTTTAGACAAGAATTTTTGTATTTCGAGTTAGATTCAAATTTAATTTAAATAATAAAAAAATATTTTTTAATTTAAATTTAATTATAAAAATATATATTTTAAATATTTTATTAAATTTTTAATAGTAAAATTAGTTTTTTAGGTTAGTCTGGGTTTGAATTTTTTTTTAATCGGGCCTCAGGTCAACTCAACCCATGGACACCTTTATTGGTCTCCTTTTTATTTATCTTTAATTTATGTCATATTTCAATCCCAAACTTCGATTTTTTTTACAAAAATCAAGTGGAGAATCAACTTTTAAACTCATTTCCTCCATCAACTTCACCATTCAAGCTAAGGGTTTTATGGTTTTTTTAGAGAGAAAATGGAAACTAGAAAGAGAAAGCTCAATAAGGTAATAATGTGTTTTTCTAACTCATTTCCTCCTAATCTAACTTGTAGAAATAGTGTAATCAGGTCAAATCCCAATAGAGCTAAATTTATTAGTTTCAAAGTTTAGACAATAAAAATAAAAAGAGAGAGATTTTCACTACAGGAAAACAAACATTTAGCGACGTTTTTTTCCTTTAGCGGCAATACCGCTAAAATTTGATCATGACTTTTAGTGGCGCTTTTATAGAAAATGCCGCTAAAGGTCTTGGCCTTTAGCTGCGCTAATTTATAAAACGCCGCTATAAGTAATTGCCTTTAGCGGCGCTTTTGTAGAAAATGCCGCGAAAATTCAAGATCTTTAGCAGCACTTTTTTATAAAGCGCCGCTATAAGTCATGGCACTTTGCGACGCATTTTTTGAAAATGCCGCTATAGTTCGTGGTCTTTAGCGGCGCTTTTTTTTACAAACGCCACTAATTTGGACAAATTTGCAGTATACATTTTTCATCAATATCCAACTCTTCCTGTATGAAATCCAACCAGAAACAGCAAATATTTTTGCGAAAATCCAACCAAAAACAACAAATCTAGATGATAGAAAATTATATGAAAGATATATGATATAAATTATAATTGAAATATAATTCAAAATATTCTTACAATAATGTTAAAAGTTAGAAGAAAACAAATGTCTAAGATGGCGGCATTTGCGACTGCTGGAACATCTTCATCATAGTCTGAAGCTGTTGCTGGAGTTCATCGTACTTTCTGTTTTGCTCTGCTTCCCTCGCTACTGCCTCCACTCTAAGTTGAGAATTTTCCTCAACTGTGCTAGCTTGCATCTGGGTTATCTGCTCTATTAACCTCTGAACTTCAACTTGAGCTTGACTCCCGGAAGGCATGTATTGCTACGAGCTAGATCCAAAATATTGGGTCAGGGTAACACTAGATCCTTGAAATCAAACTTGACCATACCTTTCAGGACCCAAAACTTCATTAATAATTATGTTATCGATGTCCTCAAAATTAACAGAACTATTAGTTGAAGCAATCACTTCATACTCCGCCTTCTTATCTTTTAGTTTCTCCTAATAAATCAATTAAAGAGTTAGAAACGAAATATATTATAAAAAGGAATGCAACATAACTTAACATTATTTAAAACTACTAACGAAGAATTAAACCATTATAATTAAACATTATAAATATTTACAATAAATCAAATTTTATTAAGTAAATATACCATAATTTCTCCAGCTTCGGATGTCATCGGAGATCTATCTTTCTTCCTATGCGTAATGTCAAAAAGCTGAAGGTGTCCAACTTTTTGACCAGACAAGACTTCCTACAATATAGTAGTAAAAATATAATTTAATAGTAGAAAGTGATTAATATTTGACAGAATTAATAAATTCATAATACCTCGGCCTCAACTACACAAGCAAAACTTCTCGACCTTGCCATATGCGTGAATTTTTGTTTTTGCCTGCTACTTGTTCCAACTCACTCACGGTCCTACATAATAAAATTATTATTACGTATATAGTAAATACTATAAACCGAAAAGTTTATAAGAGTTTGGAAGTACGTAATACCTGTCATTTCTTTGAATTCCATAATCTAACTGCATCTTCCCATTGGTACCTCAGCCTTCTCGGCGGGACATTTCGCAATTTTTCTTCTAGGCTTATGTCTTTCTTAAAATATTCTTTTTTCAAAGTGCTCTTATGGTCTCTCCATTTTTTACCCAATGCCTTCTTGATATAGGCATCCGAGACCTATAAAGCAAATCTCTCCTAATAAACAAAAGTTTAGAAAGTAAATATAAATGAAACTTAAACCAAAGTATTATAAATTACATTCACATTTTGTTACCTTAATATTATCGAGAGCTTGATTTTTGTTGCTATCAGGCATGTGATGCCATGATTCGTAGTTGATGGGCAACATATTGGCATTTCATGCTATAATGCCCAAATAGCCTGCTAAAATTCGAGCTTCTAATCCAACAGGCTGACCATGACTGTTTCTTCTTACTTTGACATGCTCGACAGGATTTAATCCGTATAAATCTTTAAGTAGCGTACGTCCTCAACCTCTACGCGTCCCACCACTTTTAGCTGGAAAATAATATATTATTATATTGAAATTGAGAAATACGAGCAATAATAAAAGTCAACACACATGTAAAATAAACTTAACATTACTTTGAAATTCTGCAGGCTCGTCAAGTGTCTCCGGCACATTCGAAGATCCAATAGCTGTCTGCTGTTCACTATTTCCTTATTCCGAATTTGGAGTATCCTGGACAATACTTAAATTTCGTAATCTTCTTCTACTCATTTTTCCTGCAATACACATAAAATAGTTGAAATTTTAGTAACAAATAACAACAATAATAGTACATGCAAAATAGTTAAATTATATAACATGAGCAATATTAAAATTATAATATTACATATATTTAAAAAATCGTAAAATCTTACTACTTCATAATTCATAAATATCTTCATAATCGTAATATCTTCGTTCATAAATAGTTATGAAATTTGATCTCTAAATTATGTAAGTTATGTAAATTATGTAAGTTATGAAATTTGATCTTTAAATTATGTAAGTTATGTAATTTATGTAAGTTATGAAATTTGAACTTTAAATTATGTAGTAAATTTGAACTTTAAAATAAATTAAAATATTTGAAAAAATTTCCGTCATTAAAATTAAATAAAATATTTAAAATATAACTTTAAATACAAATTATTGCAAATTAACAAGCTCAAATAGTGCAACTAAATGATTGCTTGTAATTGAATAAAATGCACAACTTCAAAATGTACAGTAATAAAATAAAATAGAAGATTTAAAATAAAACTTTAAATACAATTTAATTGAATTAGGTAATTTAAAAATAGATCATAGATTCGACCTTGCAAATTCTGGACAAGATTAGCTATACTGGCTTTCCTCCTTCACTTCATTATGACTAATACGAACGAGCTGAAATTCCAAGTGATCTATCAGTTCATACTATCAAAATCCTGCATAAAAAGTATCAATTAAATGTTATTTGGCTGGAGAATCAAATGTTATTTGGACTTCAGCCCTATGTTGATTAAACTAGGCTGATTTACTTAACATGTGTCAATGGATGAAAGAAAAAATAGGAAGGAGATGGTTTAAAAATGGGTGCTATCGTTGAATGAGGGTCACTGTCCCTCTCTAACGATATATGATAACTAGGGCATGCATGTAACATGTTTGTTTGTAGGCAGGCTATGGGCGTGTATGCATGAGAAATAAATTAAAGATTGCCCACTTTGCTTTGAAAAAGAACCCACATTGCAATGTTCGTAGATCCACCGCATAGATTTTATATTCATCGCCAACTTTAGATCTCCCTGCCACGGACCCAATTTCAAAAAATTTATCAAACATTTTCACCTGTACAGAGGAGTCTTATTTTTATTCATCTTATTAAAGACATATATTAGATTATGGTGAATTTTTAATATGACAAAATAATAATATTTATACAACAACAAAAACAATTCAAAAGATATATAATTTCTCAATAAAATAATCAGATTTGATAAAAAATTTGTAATTACCAACAAAAAAAGAACTTCATATTTAGGTATATTATATTCTGTAAAAAAAAAAGGTTAAAAGTAGAGGATCAATGAACAGGAATTTCCTGTAGCTTTGTTTATCAATAAGTCAGTGTTTGCATCTGTAGCTTTGTTGTTTTAATTTCCTTGGGGGAGATTGAAACCAAATAATAAATCTAATACTTTTCAATCAAGTGTTTTCTACCAAGCAGTACAGGCAAATTTCATAGCAGTCAAAAAAAAATTTTAAAGGCCTATCATCAATTTACCTATGGTTGCGGCAGCAGAGACCGACGGTGATGGAGATGCAGTAGAGGAGACGGCAACGCAGCAGGTGGTCGGCTTGGAATCTTCAACGGCAGATGGAATGCTTGATTTTTTGACGGGGAAAATGAAAGGGTTAGGGGAAATGTTAGGGATTTGGGGAAATTTGGAATTGGGGGAAATGGGGAAAATTTGGGGATTTCGGGTTTAAGTTTGGATAATATGGATGGAAAAAAAACGACGCCGTTTTCGTATAAAAATTAAACCATTTGCTGCGTTTATAAACAAAACGCCACTAACTATAAATACAAAACGCAGTCGTTTCTAAACAATTAACTCAAATTTGTGGCATTTTCATCTAAAACGCCACTAATAACATGGACAAAACGGTGACGTTTTAAGATATCTTAAAACATATTTGCGGCGTTTTAAGAAAAGCGCCGGTAATAACAATAGAAAACGGTGCCGTTTCTTGAACTCCTAATACATATTTGCGGTGTTTTTTAAAAGCGCCACTAAAAGCAAAGCACAAAATAGTGCCGTTTTGCTAACACTTAAAGAATATTTGCAGCGTTTCTACAAAAAAACGCCGGTAATACATCACCTATTGCGGCGTTTCTGGTAAAGCGCCGCCATTGCTACTACAATCACCACAAAAAAACGACGCCATTTTATATTAACATGAAATTGCTTTTTGCGGCCTTTTTTACATAAACATTGCTAATGCCTTTCATACCAATAAATATTTAAAAATTCAACAAAATTTAAAAATTTTGTAATTTATTTTAAATTATATCTACAAGAGAAAATATTAACTAATAAAAAAGGAGAATAATGCATTTTTAAAAAATAAATACACATTTTAAAAAATAAATACATCAATATATTTTTATATTGAATAAATATAAATATTTATGTATGCAATATATAAATAAAAAATGATGTTATTTATATCAATAATTGTGTTAATATTTTACAAGATCTCCATCAAATTAATTAAAAGTTCACGTATACAATTGAACATTAAACCATTGTTCATGTATGCTTTTGGGATTTAACCCATTTTGATGTATATATTTTTTAAATAATAATTTATATTTATATTATTTAGATTTATATTCTAAATAATCCAAGATTAAACCCTAAACCCTAAACATTAAACCCATAGACCACCAAACCCCAAAATCCAAACCCCAATATACCATATATAAACCTTAAACCCATAAACCACAAACACCAACCACTAAACCCCAAAATCCAATCCCCAATATTCTCTAAACCCTTAAACCATAAATCTTAAATTATAAAACCCAAACCCTAAACTCTAAACCATAAACCCTAAATCATAATCCTAAACCATATCTTTGGGAATTCGTGTGGCCAATGTTAGTGTAGTACAAAACATATATTTTATATTCTTATATTAAATAATATAGGTGTAGTACAAAATGGCATGAATCCCAGTAATTAAAATCCAAATGTTATTCTTCAGTTTTCAAATAGTATCCTTAAACCTTAAACCCCTAACCCAAACTCTAAAACATAAACCCTTAACCCAAAATAATAAACATTATACCATAAACCCTAAAAATCTAAACCATAGGCATTAAATCTTAAATTCTAAATCCTAAAGCCTAAAATAAAATAATTTTATTGCGGTGTTTTTATCTAAAACGCCACTAAAGCTCCACAAAACGAAGTCATTTTGCTCAACATTTTGTGGCGTTTTTTGCAAAACACCGTTAATTCTCGACATATATATAGCAGCGCTTTTGCATAAGCGCCGCTAATACCACTAAGCTCAAGATAGAACGGTGCGTTTTGATCAACATTTTTTGCGATGTTTTTATAAAAGCGCCGCTAAATCTCGATCTATAGTGGCGTTTTTGCATAAGCACCACCGCTAATGCCATTAAGCTCAAGATAGAACAATGTGCTTTGATTAACATTTTTTGCGGCATTTTTAGAAAACCGCCGCTAATTCTTGACCTATAGCGGCATTTTGCATAAAAGTCGCTAATTCCACTAAGCTCAAGATAGAACAATGCATTTTGATTAACATTTTTTGCGGCATTTTTAGAAAAGCGCCGCTAATGCTCGACCTATAACGGTGTTTTTGCATAAGCACCACTAATGCCACTAGGCTCAAGATAGAACGATGCGTTTTGATTAACATTTTTACGGCGTTTTTGGAAAAGCGCCGCTAATGCTTGAACTATTGCGGCGTTTCTCTCATAAACACTGCTAATGCTGATCTTTTGCGGCATTTTTAACACAAACACCACTATAGCTCTATCCTTTTGCGGCGTTTGTTCGCTTGCACCACTAACGTACAACTTTTGCGACGTTTTTGGTCTAAATGCCGCTAAAAATGCCGCTAAAAGTCTATTTTCCTGTAGTGTTTGAGTTATTGAACTAATAATTAAAGATAAAAAATAAGTTAATTAAAAGTTGAATATTAAAAATAATGAAAATCAATTCTTAGCAAACTTCCAATCCAGAGGTGTAAGTTCCATCCAATTGTAATTCTGATCATAGACTTAAAAATCAATTTCTCATACCCAAATGCTTAGTCTACATATTCGAAAAAGTCACAAAAAGAATAATTCTCCTGATATAATTTATTCAAACCAAGCATTTAAATTAAAGCGTACCATTAAATAGCTGGGCACAATAGCATTCCATATTAAACTCAATGATAGCATTAAGAATCATGAGGACAAACCAAAATCACTTAATTCAGATAGCTACAATAAAATTAATCTTGTACTTTTATTTCCCTAGAGTCTATCATGCAGGCTATGAAATTGAGGAAGCCACAACAACACACATAAGTCAACTCCTTGGCACTTATATAATTCATTTATGACAATTCAATTTGAAAAGAAAAAGAAATAAAAACTAATTGTTTTTTTCCTCCCTCGACTACTCCCTCAACATACATATATATACTAAAAATAAACCTAATAATAGTAAAGTAATCCTAACGAAACAAAACAAGTTTGTCGCATATAACGTTTGAGTGAAATTCAAATTCAAATTTTCATAATTACCATCTTAGTCCTTCCCAAATTCAGACCTCCTTAATTAGGTCCATAAAGTTGATAGCTACCAAATTGGCTCACGTCACAAGTCCACTATTAAGTTTAAAATTCCCTTGATACACCGATTTAACTAAAATTTAGCAATTTAGTAATTAAGTTTAATATTTGCAGCTCCTACATCAAAATAAACACAATTTCCACAATTAAGCACTCAATATAACTAGAATATAAGGGAATTAAACACAGCAAAGTATATATAATTATAATCTATCACAAAAATCATAATTTTTGTTATGCTATGATATAAAAATGGAAAGATGACAAGGACTATGTGAAAAAAGATATTGAACATGTGAGGTCTAAGAACCTTCTATTATGAAATTAAATCAATATGACACTTTTTAGGGAATGTTATGGGTGTAATGAACCATAAACCATTGTTATGAACATTTAAGTCTTTGTAAGCTTGGTAGAAAGGTTAGGATACGGTTAGCATGCCAATTAGAGTCTCATGTTTATGTTTCATTGGAGTTTTTTACTGGAGATATGTGGGCTTTGGATTTATGTGATATGTTCTTGGAGTTTTGTTGTGTTACCTTTGGTCGAGTATTTTTTTTGACCATTCAACTCATGTTACCTCTTCGAAGGCCCTTATGATATATGGAGCTTTATGTCGCCTTCGACCATAGGACCTCGGTGCTCTTTGGTGCATATGGATTTCCAGTAGTGTATGTTTATTTTTTTATTGTTAGTACAGCGGGCGTCAATCGAAGATATGATAAGAATTAATAGTGGAATGGAAAAATATGGTTATATGGTGGTGATCTAAGTAAGCTATAAAGAAATTGATATGGGTAAATTTGTTTCTATTAATATTATGGCAATTTAGAATCTTGCATGCCTTAGTAAAATAAATGGAAATGAAATTTATGTATGTATGTATGTCCACATATATGTATGAAAATGTTAGGAACTATGCTTTAAAAGAACCTGTGTTGGGTTAAACGCTATATGAATCATTCATGATAGTTTTAAACTTGAATTTCATAATGCGATAGGCTAACAAACCTTAAAAATGTATATTGAGCTATATAAGTCAATTAACTTAAATGAATCCATTAGTAACATTAAAATGTGGCATGAATGAAATGGTGTAACAACCCATTTTTTAGTGGTATAAAAAACGATGGTTTGGGAATCCTGTTTTTTGATGATTAAGTCAGTAAATATTATTAATTAATATTTATAAGTCTATTATAGTGTTAAATTGATTTTTGGTCCTGTAATTTTATTGAATGGATAGTTGAGTAAGGTACAAGTGTAATGACCCTAAAGTTCGTGGTGTCAAAAATTAAGATATCGGGACCTCATTTTTATAAAATTGAACCCGTAATATTTTTATTAAATATTTATGAATTGATTATATAGGTAAATTGAATTTTGGATAGGTAGTTTTGTCGAATTAGTGACTGATTAAGGTATAAGGGCTAAATCGTAAAAATAGTAAAAATTATTTGCTATAGATTTCTAGTTACTAAAAGACTTAATTAGTAATTAAATGAAGGTTGAAATGGTAAATAGATAATTTTCTAATGTGGTGGACGGTTAATATATGTAATTAGCATGATTTTTATAGAAATTATATTAAAATTAAAATTAAAATATGAAAATAAGTAAAATAAAGAAAACTAGTAAAAGATTAAACTAGGTGGAATGAGAAAACTTTTTTTCTCATTTCATCTTCTCCACCAAAAAGTGCATTTTTGAGGAGAAAGAATTCAACCTTGGAGTCCCAAGCTTAAGTCCCTCAATTGGTGAGCTCAATTTAGTCATTTTCATGTAATTTTATGTTTTTGAAGTCTTATGAGCTTGTTTAGCTAACTCGTTTGTTAACTTTTTGAAATTGTTAAAGTTTATAAATGATTCCATTGATTAATGCTTGAAACTTTAGTGTTAAATAGTTAGATTTTAAGCTTAGATATGAAAAATAATGACTTTGTAAAGTGAAAATTGTTAGTTTTGAATGTAGGGACTAATGTGTAAATATTTAAAATTGACATGAAATTTTTATAAATATAGATAAAATAAGGTTATAGAAGGATGAAATTGAAATTGGATTGAAAAACATAGCTTAAATGTGGAAGTTATGTTTATTTCAGTTTTAGGGACTAAATTGAATAAAATAAAAACTATTAGAAACATTAAAAAATAAAATTAAGTTAATATATGCTTAAAATAGACTGTTATAAGAGGTTTGGAATTGATAAATTGAAATGAATTATCATATATATCGGGAATTAAATCAAGTAGAAGATAATTGGAGAAAAGAAAAAATTGTGGATTAGTCTCTGACGTCTTGTTTGCTTGTTGTTTTTCCAGGTAAGTTCATACGGGACTTAATTTATTAATTCATAATATGTTTGTGTTATATTGTTTATTTTTCAAGTTGAATTGTTGTGAATATGATGTTTTTGGTATCAAATGGGCCAAACCATAAAATACGAATTAAATGATAAATTTGATTAAGTACATGGTATTGAATAGATGTGAACAATTATGTAATTGAATAGTATGTATGTGATGATGTTACAAGGTTTAAAATGTATATAGATTGCTATTCAAAAAAATATGAAAAGTGTGTATACAATTACAAGTTTGAAATGGTACAGAAACTGTAATGGTACCTGTATGAACTTAGTAAACGATTTGAATACGAATGGCATGCGGATTCTCGACTACTTGAGTGAGCAGCTTCGAATAAAGTTGCAGAAGTAAACTTGACCTACAGCTTATGTGAGCAGCCTAAATACCATAGCTCGAGTGAGAAAATTCAAATATTACAATTTGTGTGAGTAAATCAATCCCATGTATCTAATTTCATTTTACTTCAGTTCTCCAGGCAAAAAATAGTAGTAATCTCGTCCTACAAGTCTATCTAGCATCTGGTCCAAGAACGGCAAAGGAAAGTGATCTTTCCTAGTCGCCTTGTTCAGCTTCCGGTAATCGATGCAGATTCTCCATCCCGTAACCATGCTAGTAGGTATCAACTCGTTGTTCTCGTTTTCTACGACCGTGATACCTCATTTTTTTGGCACGCACTGGACCGGGCTTACCCATAAACTGTCTGAGATGAGATAGATGATACTCGCATCTAACCACTTGATGATCTCTTTTTTACTACGTCCTTCATGATGGGGTTCAGTCTCCGTTGTCCATCGATCGTCCCTTTTTTGCCATCTTCTAGGATAATCTTGTGCATGCATACAGATAGACTAATACCACGAATATATGCTATGGTCCATCCAATGACATTCTTGAATTTTTTCAAAACTAAGATAAGTTTCTCTTCTTGATTAGTGGTCAATTCTGCTGAAACAATCACAGGCAGAGTAGAAGTGTTACCTAAATAAACGTATTTTAAATGTGAAGGTAATACCTTGAGTTCTAATTTAGGTGGCTCCTCGATCGACGCTTTTGGTTGGCAATAGTCCCTCTTTTCTAACTACAAAGATTCAAACCGGGATTGCGGATTAAATCCCCTTTGATTAGCTTCTAGCAAAGCTAAGTATTCATCCTCCTCTTCATCATTTAGAGGATCCGATGTCAAAATTCTTTCTAGTGGGTCCTCAGTTGAGTTCCTTCTCCACTATTAAATCCTCTAAATTGGACACTGCAGAGCAATCATCCATTGTGTCAGGATATCACATAGACTTAAAGACGTTAAATGTTACCTGATCATCCTGAACACGCATAGTGAGCTCGCCCTTCTGCACATCAATAAGGGTCATTCCAGTTGCTAGGAATGGCCTTCCTAGGATGATCGGTACTTCTTTGTTTGCTTCAAAATCTAGAATTACAAAGTCAGTAGGAAAGATAAACTTATCTACACGTACCGATACATCTTCAATTTTTCCTTTTGGATGTGCTAAGGATCGATCTGCTAGTTAAAGCATAACTATAGTTGGTCTAACTTCTTCTATCCCCAACTTCCTAAATATTGACATAGGCATCAAGTTGATCTTGCACCTAAGTCACATAATGCTTTACTACAATATGTTGCTCCAATGTTGCACGGTATGGTAAAACATATAGGACCCTTCAATTTTGGAGGTAGTTTGTCTTGAAGATATGCACTGCATTCCTTCGTCAGAGCTACCATCTCAAATTTTCCAAGTCTTCGTTTCTTAGACAAGATATCTTTCATGAACTTAATGTAGTTCAATATTTACTCAAGTGCTTCAACCAACGGGATGTTGATGTGAAGTTGCTTGAGTACGTCAAGGAACTTCTTGAATTGAATCTCCTGCTTCTGTTTCTGATGTCTTTTAGGGTAGGGTGGTGGTGGTTTCATTACTAGGACTGATTCTGGTTGATTCGTCTTCGGCAATTCTACATCTAACAACATTGTTAGTTGATCAGAATTAGCTGGTCGTAAGGTTACTTTGTCAGGTTTTACAGATTCTGGTTTAGGTGAAACTGAAATTTCAACACTTGGTTGAACTTCTTCTGAATCTTGAGCATCAGTTGGCTCATTTTCAACTTTGACAGTGTTGGGCTCTAATGTATTTCCGCTCCTCAATGTCAACACTTTACATTGTTCCTTCCTTATATTTCTCAAATTCTCTATGTCACTAGGTAGAGCACCTTATGGTCGATTCCTGAGTTCAATAGCAAGCTGGCCCACTTGATTCTCCAAATTCCTTAGAGTGGTGTCATTTTTCGCCATGTATGCCTTCAATAGATTCTCTAAGTTATTGGATGGTTTCGCTTGGGTTGGTTTCTGAACTTGTTGGGGGAAACTAGGCGGCTGAGTTGGTCTAGGTTAGGCGTAAGTGTTATTGATTCCAGCCCCTTGGTTACTCCAGGAAAAATTCGGGTGATTTCGCCATGATGAGTTATAAAAGTTGGATTGCAGTCCTTGCCTCCCTCGGTTTTAGTTCTGATTACCCATGTAATATACGGATTCAGGGTTCGATGGACATTCTTCAAACAAATGTCCTTCTCCACAATACACACAGGCTATATTCTCAAATTGGTTAGGTGGTTGGGCTGCAAAACTGTTAGACCCATTAGTGGTAAGATTCTTAAGCATTGAGGATATTGAAGATACCTGAGATACGAGTGAAGTGAGAGCGTCCACTTCATGTATTCCAACGACTCATCTTCCTGACGCTGCTCGATTGGTTGGCCATTGATAATTGTTGCTGACAATCCTCTCAATAATTTTGTAAGCCTCATTATAAGACTTAGAAAGGAGAGCACCATTAGAAGAGGCATCCACTACCATCCTCGTGTGAGTGTTGAGACCATTATAGAATGTCTCAAGTTGAATGCAATGTGGGATTCCATGATGAGGGCACTTTCGTAATAACTCTTTTTACCTTTCCCATGCCTCATACAAGGACTCGTCATCCATTTCTTGGAAGGTAGTGATCTCATTCCTCAACTTGGCATTCTTCCTCGGCAGGAAATACTTCATGAGGAATCTCCCGGCCTACTCTTGCCATGTAGAAATGGAGTTCGATGGCAATGAGTTCAACCAGGCATGAGCTCTGTCCCTTAGCGAATATAGGAACAACTTCAGTCGTAATACATCTTCGAGTACTCTGGCTAACTTGAAAGAATTGCTCACTTCCATAAATAGTTTTAAGTGAAGATGAGGATCTTCAGTAGGCATTGCACTGAATTGGCCCACAATCTGAAGCATCTGGAACATGACTGGCTTTAGCTCGAATTGTTGTCCCTCGATTCGGGTCTCCAGATACCTGGATTAAGATCATTAAATACTGGCACGACATACTGTCATGAAGCTCTATCCCTATCATCAGCAATAAGGATAGGATTCTGAGAAAGGTTTACTCCATTTCCTTGATTCATATTCTCAAAGTTTATCTCTTCGGTCCTTTTCTGGTTCGCTTGTCTTCTTCGCTGTCGAAAGGTTCGTTCTATTGTAGGGTCCATAGGGAGTAAGTCGATAACCTGGTCAATACTCATAAACAGTTGAAATAATCATAGAAAGATTAAGTAAGTAAATATTTAAACAGGAAAATAAATAATCCAAAATGTAAAAATAGATTCACAAATAATGGCTTGTTTTTTTAAAACAGTCCCCGGCAGTGGCGCCAAAAACTTGGAACGACGAAAATGTGCAAGTGTACACAATCGTAACAAGTAATAAAGTAACAAGTAAATGTCGAGTTATCGTACCCACATCGACTGTAAAAAGGAATATTTATGAAATTAATGTTAAAACACTTTGGTGATGGAAAATATTTTCGTTTAGAGATGATTAAAAACTAAGTAAAAAAATTTTAAAAATAACAAAGGTTCTAATGTACGATTTCAAATAAGGTTTAATCAAGATGATATAATTGTGTTGGATTAATTACATTCCTTTAACTTAGAATTATTAAACTTATGTTTATACTAGTACGAACAAATTCACGACAACTCGGTAATTTGCTAACTATTGCTCATATATACTTATTAAATTAATCAATATCTTGAACATTTTTCAATGTCAATCCAAGCGATTAATAAATCTTCTCAAGCATATAAAAGATTAAGTGAGGTAACAGAGTATTTCTACCTTGAAACAGTTTAATCACAATAATCTTGCAAGTTATGCAAGATATATGTATCGCCAAATACAATGCTAAATTAACTTCAGCTACCTTAGAAGAATAAACATGCATCGATTAAGTATTGTGTCAATTAATTACAATTTCAATACGATTTAATAATTAATTCATTAGTTATCTAACAATTAATATTGCAAGAATAACTTAGGCATGATTTTACTTAATCAAGCATCTTACCGATGTCTATAACAGCACAAACACAATTTCAATAATTCAAGCAAGCAAAATATAATCAACCCAACACATATTAAATTCAAGCTAAATTTATTAAAATAACCATTTCAATAGCATAAATATTCATAAACATGTTTGTCAAAACAACAACGGAATTTAAAGAGATAGGGAACAAGAAGCAAATCCAGTGTTTCTCCGTGGCTTCATTGATTGCTCCGTTCTTCGTTCTCTGTTGTCCTCAGCTATTAAGGTGGCTTATGAATAATTTAATTGCTTCTCAACAATGGCTGATGAGGACATCTTTCCGAAGAGAAGAAATTGACACTTGAACAAAAAAGGAAATGGAAAGGAAAAGTTGAAAGAAAGTGAGAGAGGAGAAGAGAGAATGAGAGTGTGAGGGATAAATTGAATTATCAGCAAGGGGCGGCGTTTATAGCTGATTGTGGCTGCTAAAAATAGCAAATTCCATCAGCCAAAGAGACCCCCCTTGGCCGGCCACACACATGGCAAAGTTGAGAGATTCAACTTTCCTAAATATAGCCTTGGGCAAATCCATAAAGCCACATTTTTTAGAGGGGTTTAAATGCAAGGTTGAAATTTCTTCAGGGGCTTCTTTGCAAGCTTGCTTAGTCAGCTAAAATGCTAATATGGGTCAGCATATGGACAATTATGGGCAGCCCAATTAGTGGCTAGTTCGGTTCACTAGATTCGGTTCAACCAATGCGGTTCAACTGGACCATTTTTTCCATAATTAATTAATAATAATTTATTTAACCCAAATTAAATTGGGAATAAATTAAAATTAATTATATTATGAATTAAGACACATTTTTGGACCATCTTAGGCTGGAAATAAATTTTCCTCGATGCTTCAAATTGCTTCTCGATTTTATTCTTCGAGCATTGTCTGTCGAGCTAGTTTTTGCCCTTTGTGCGAATCTGTCAAAAATAGTCAAAATTAATCAAAATTAACTATAAAATTAATTAAAATTCGTCATGTTCATATTTTTAACATAATTTAATTATTTTATAATATTTAATTATTTTTCGACAAGAATTTAACCGAAACAGCATGATTTTAAGTTAAAAAGGCTTATAAAAACACATAAATTTTTGTGTTTCCAGTGATACCCTTTCGATTACCTAAAATGAGATATTGTTAGAACTATGATTTGGTTTATGATCATTTATCATATGACATCTTGATGATGTGAATTATCCAAGTATACGTGTTTTCCAAAAGTTGAAATAATAGTAATATGGAATATGATTTGAATTATTGTACTGTGCAATACTCACCTATTGTGAGCTGTGATTGACAGGAACTTAATTTCTTAAATCTCATACATTGTTTATTTATGTTCAATCCGATAAGATTATCTTGTAATCATCGAAGTTACTAAGCTTTTGTAAGCTTACTTTTGTCTTGTTCCTTTTATTGTAGATTACATTTTGTGGAGGGGAGATCAGATCAACTCAAAAAATCACACTATCCTAAAGACTCTTTTGGTAGATTTTGTAAACAATTTGGTTATATGGCATACAATAGGGCAAATGATTTATGTTTGTAATGTTTCACAACTATGTGTGCTGTTTGATATGTTTGATGTTCTGGAATGGTAACTTTATATGGTATGCGTGTTAAACTCAAAGTTGAGCTTGAGTGTTTTGTCCAGGGAATAGTAAATATCATGTATAAGTATGGTATGATGAGATTGACATAGATTAGTTGGTGTATATGTTATGACTTGTAGGTGATATAAAATGATAATGTTGGGTGTCGAAACCGTTTTTTTGAAAACAAAAATAGTATCGACTTTTATTTTGAAAATTAAAAAAAAAAGAATGGGAGTAGTCACCGATATTTTTTTTAGGTGTGATCGGATCACCTTGCGATTCAATCATTTTAATAAAAAATTTTAATTTTATTAAAACAATAATTTTGGTCTACGAAATTCAAGAAAAACGGGTTCAGGAGTCAGTTACATGCAAGGAAGGATTAGCACCCTTGTCATGCCCAAAATTGGTACCTAATCGATTAATTAATGTCTTAATGTCAAAAAATTTGAAAATTTGAAAAGAAATTTAAAACATGATCCTTTTGTTAAAATTACTTAAAAAATTAAAGAAGGGTGTATTTCTTGTTAATTGAGAAAAAGAATTATATCACGTTAGTTAGGACACAATATCTTAAATCCCGAGACAAGAATAAACACCAAAATTTATTTATTCTTTAGAAATTTTGATCATCTTTGTTTCAGAGAAGAAATCACATCCCGTAAGTTGGAACACGGTCCTTTTCTGATTCCCGAGACAATTTTTAAGAAAATGTGTTGTTTTTTTTAAACAAGGGTTCGTATATTTGAAATTATCGAAAAATCGAGACCCCGTAAGTTAGGGGATGATCTTTTCAAAAATCCCAAACACCAAGTGTTACGCTATCTTGGAGGCTGTTGGATAAAATGATTCTAAAACTTAAGTCATATTAAACGTAATCTTTTTTACGAATAAAATGCAAGGAAATGATAATGTATAACGCAGTGATAATTGAAACCAAATGGTACTCTAATGAATGACAAATAATCAATAAATATAAATAAACAATATCATACACACAAGAGCAATAATCTTACGTCACATATTAATATTAACATCATCATTTAAAACCTAATGAACTAAAAGCTAATCTTAAAAGAGGTACCAAGCAAATTAACACAAATAAAATGTAACAAGTTTTTAAAATAACTAAAAAGGAAAACTATAATCAATAAATTATACATTAAAATAAATTTAAAATAAATAATATATACATATATGAAAGTTTGAAATAAATCAAAAATAGAGTTAAAAATAAATACTACATAAAATAATAGTATCCAAATAAATTTTAAAATAAATTTTATATAAGAAGAAAATCAAAGTACATAAAGTAATATACATAATATTAATTTAAATAAATAATACATATGGAATGAAAAACTTCAAATAAATAATAGTATATTGTAATTTATGTAAAAGGTTGGAATAGGCAAATTATAATAAAATAGGGTTTTTAAAAGAAAATAAATCATAGATATAGAGATAGATAAATATATATATATAATAATATGAAATCAACAATAGATTTTGTATGTATGTATAATGAAAATAATTTAATATAAATTGTGTATATATACAAAAAAAAAGAATAGTATTGCGTAAGAATATTATAGTATAAATCTTTAAAGATGAAACATATAAAAGTGGATTTTAAAAGTATATTATAAAATAAAACCATAAAAATATGTACGAATTATATATAAAAAACATATGAAATAATATATATGAAAATTAAAATAATAATATTTAATAAATTTAAAAAAATAATGCATGAAAAGCTAAGAAAAATAATACATATAAAATTAAAATAATAATATACAATAAATTTAAACAATGTTAATAACAAACTTAAAATAATATTGAGCTTGATCATTAAAATAATATTAATTTTAAAATTAAATACATTAAAAATAATGGAATAATAAATATTTAAAGAAAATTTAAAGAAAATCAAGCACATTAAATAGGTAAGGATTAAATTAAATTAAATTAAAAACCAGAATTAAAGGAAAAAATGAAAATAAAATAAAGCAAAGGGGCCGAATGTAATGCGCGAATAACTTGGGGGACCAAGTGGGAAATAATCCCTGTCCCTCCAAAACGCGACATTTCAACCTTGGCTGAAATGAAACAAAAACAAAATGTAGGGCAAAATTTTAAAAAAACTGATTTGAACACGGCACAAAAGAGGGGGGACAAAATGCGCAAATTGCCCAATAGCTGCAAAACGCGTGAATCCTCTCCTCGGGTTGGGTCAACACGCGGGTCACAGGCCAATATGGCACCATTTTAGTGCCACTGAAACAGGCCCTAAACGGTATCGTTTTATGCGCTATATAAATGCCACTCAAAACCCTAAAATCAGAATACTTTACAATTTTATTAAATTATCAGAAAAAAACCTAAACCTCTCTCGCCCTCCGCCGCATCAAAACCCGAAACTCTGTTTGACTCCGATTTGGACGGAGTAAACGGAGCTCCGATGGCGTGCTCGCACAGGTAAGTTTCTTGCTTCTTTTTCTTTCTTTTTCCTTTTTTTTTCACACATAATGAATCAACCACAAAAAAGAAAAGCAACGAAAAAAAAAAATCTCCAGTCACCTTTAGAAAATTTCTGATTTGCCTTTTAACTTTCTCTTCTTTTTTTTTTGAAGTTTTTCTATTGATTTCGTATCCATTTTTTCGACTTACAATCGGCTTTATATAGCTGCATCAAATAAAAATGAAAATTACAAAATTTTTTATATCTGAAATATATGTTATTTGCTGTATTCTTTTATTGTTACGATTTTTACGGCCTCTTCCCTTCATTTCTTTGTTGTCATTTGCGTTTGTTGCAGATGTATGAAAGCCAACTGGAGTGGAGGTGAGCGTGGACCTGGCATAGCGTGCGTGGGAGGGTCGAAGGTGACGGCGAAAACCCTAGGTGCGGCGCACCTAGGGTTTCTGTTGACTTGGTGTTTTGGGCCATTCAGGCTAGTGTTAAAGATTGGGCTACTATAAATTGGGTTTTTTTTAATATTTGGGTTTCAATATGAATTTGGGCCTATGTAAATTGTATCTGGACTTTTTATTGGATTTATATTTATTATTGGTTTTAATATATTTAATTGGGCCCGAGCAAAATGGGTCATTACATTGGGTATAAGCATTATTTTGTAACTTCATGTATGACACCTTGGTTTGGTTTTAGGTGGTTGAAATTGACATGTTTTAGTTTTTTTTTAGGTGTGGTTATAGTCTTATGATCATGTGTTATGAATTGGCTTAGGTACTTATGTAACTGGATGAAAAATAAGCATGATTTTAGTCACTTTTGGGTACACATGACCTGGGACACAGGTTATCACATGGTCCTGTGTCACACACGGGGGTGTGCCCTTAGCATGTTAGGTGCAAGGTTTACACTGGCTGTGACACGACTGTGTGACCCAAGTCAGAGAGTTACACGGCCCTTGCACACGAGCATGTGGGATGGCCACAGGGCCATGTCTAGAGTCACACAGTCTAGGCCTAGACACACCGCCGTGTGACCCTTTTTTTGAATTTTTTTCATTTTTGTCCCAAATCTCCTGTTTTGTTTTAGATTAGTCTCTGATTGTTCCTAAGATATTTTTAGGGCCTCATAGGCTCGATTTAAGTTCTGTGAATGTGTGTCTTGCTTGATTTCGAATTATTTATGAATATTGTTAATAATTAATTTGATGAATTAGATGCTATTGTTATGGAATGTTTCGAATTGTACGGTAATACTCTGTAACCCTATTCTAGCGAAGGAAATAGGTTATGAATGTTACATGCTAATTAGGCCATGATTTTCGTAACAATTTCATCCAAACTAAATTGATCAGAGACAGAAGTGAATTAAGTATTCTAGCATTATTTGATATTAGTAACTCATTTCTTGAAGTACTCATTATTCTGTTGAAATTTTGCAGGATAGAATCATTTAGTTTAATTAATCGCATAAACCCCATTTATAATTGTTTTCTTTCTAAATTGTTCTTTAAATTATTTTCACAAATCTTGACTACCTGTTCAGTCCCTAAGGAGACGGTACTCATATACTTAGTACTTTATTATTTGTTACAATTGTGTATATTTGCACATAATTTGCAATTATTTTTACACACCGCAACAAATATCATGGAAAGTCTATTTTGTTATGAGTACTAGTGTTTGTTAATTAAAGGTATTTCAATTAAACTTAGTTATTTTATCTCCTCAGGATTGTTGGTAGCAGTAGAAGATTTTGTAGAAGGGGACTACATCAGAGCTGCTGATATTTGTGAGCTATTAGTTCTTTTGTTGTTGGTTTCATGCATGGTTTCTGTTGAAAAATATTTGTATCTATTAATTGCAAATATTTACCTATTTTCACTGTTGATGCCTTATAAGATTTTCTTTTATATGCGTACGCCATTTAAAGCTACGGGGATGACTTATAGTTTTCTTTATACATTCCTATTGTTTTCTTTAAACAGGGGGTTACAAAAATCTAAGAATGCTTTTAAAGAGATTTTTCATAGTTTATTTCTAAGAGTTTAAGTCATTTTGAAAAAGGTTGAAACCGTCGATAACACTCCAATTCGTTGGACAGACTGTTGGTTGGTTTTGGCACGTCTTGTTCCCTAACGGGCTAGAGATGTTACATAGGCAGTCACTTCAAAAACTTTTGTCGAAACCAACTTTTATTTTGGAAAAAAAAAAATTAGTTGTCGACTTTAAAAAAACAAAAATTGGGAGTCGCCACCAATCTTTTATTGAGGTGTGATTGGATCACCTAAAAAATAGCTTTGGTCTACGAGTTTTAGAAAAATGGATCCGGGAGTCGGTTACGTACGAGGAAGGATTAGCACCCTCGTAACACCCAAAATTGGTACCTAGTTAATTAATTAGTGTCTTAATGTCGAAAATTTAAAAATATGATCCTTAATAAAAACTTAAAAAGCGTTACTTATTAAGACTCTTATCATTTCGGAGAAAGAAAATGTCACACCCAATGCGTTAGGGTACGACATTCTAATTCCTCAAAAATGAATTAGTCCAAAATACTCGTGTAATAAAATTTAAAAGAATATTCATTTGTTTAAGATTTATAAAGAAATCGCATTGTCGTTAGGGCACAATTTCTCAAAATCCTAAACTTGGCATATTTCCTTTGTTATTATTTTTTTTAAAAAAATCTTTGTCTCGAGAAATCAATACGTCACATCCAATACGTTAGGATACAACATATTAAATTACCGACAACAAGCTTTTCATTTTATTTTTTGATTAATGGACAATTCTCAATTGTTAGATTTAACGAAGAAAATTGGAACCTAATACGTTAGGGCTCAATTTCCTTGAAAATCCTAAATGCGAGTATTATCTCAATTTTGAAAATTTTAAAATCGAGTAAAAATGATGTAATGCTACATTAAGTGTAAAATATAATAATAAATACAACAATGGCATAGAAATAAACGAAATTAATGTACATAAAAACAACGATATGTAAAGTATCAAATGAACAAAATATAAATGAAAACATAAATCAATAAGCAAATGAAGGAAATAAACAAAAAATATAAAGAGAGAAAAGGTACAAAATATATACATGAAATTATAAAGAATAAAAGACATACACATGGGTTTACATATAAAATTTTGGACTATAGAATTTATAACAAAATATATATAATGCATTTATGAAAATAAAGAAAAATATATAAATATACATATATATATTATAACATATGTGTTGAAAATATAAGTTTGTATTTAAGGAAATAAAAACATAGACATGTGCGTATATATATATATATAAAATATTCATTAGAAAAATATACAAATACATACATGTACATATAAACAAAAGTAAAAAAAATTTGAAACTAAATATAAAAGTATATATATGTATATAAAAGTTAGGAAGTAAAATAAAATAAAAACATATGTATAAGATATATATAAGCATCGTATACTATATATATATATATATATATATTACATAAAAAGCGATGCATGCATGAATATAAAAATAAAAATAATAAATAATAATAATAATGATACAAGATTAATGATGCCACATAATAGTATTAATAATATTAAAATAATTAATTTAATAATAAAAAACTAAAATAACAAATAGAGGATTAAATAGCATCAATAATCAAATACCAATGAATTTAAAACAAAGAGTATAAAATAAAAAAAATATAAGGCCAAATAAAATGTAAACAAATTTGAAAATAATGAATTTGAAAATGAATAATAATGGAAAAGAGATTTGAAATCAACAATATACAAATCAATAAATAAATTATACACAATCAACAAAATAGGAATGCAAGAGAGAGAGAAATTTGAGTAAATACTCTTAAGAATTATTATTACTCCCCACTTCCCCCTCTACAATGAAGGGAGAGGCCTCTATTTATAGTTGAGCCTCCCCAAATTCAACGGTACAGATCAATTACATCAATGGCCAAGATTAAAGGGTATCTACAAATTAAATCTCTAAGATTACAAAATCACATCTTCTAAGATTGCATATATCATATCTAAGATTGCACATCCTTGAAGATTATGTTTCCATAAGCTTGTAGATGGACCTTCTACATTTTCAAGTAATGAACCATTCTGATCGGGCCAAATGATATAATTTTGTACTGGACTTAGACTTTATTTTATTATTGTGAGCCCGGGCTAAAATTGGGTATTACAACTTTAATCAACAAAAAATTATTAAAATCTGAGATAAAAGGAGCGAATTGATAAGAAGTGGGAGGAATTAAGAATATAATAAAATTTTGAGAATTTTTGAGAAATCCAATGGGGGTGCAAGCCTCCCCACCCCGGATCCATCTTGTTCATAAATAACATTATAGTTTTGCTATTTATTATTTAATTTATATTTTTATTAAGCAAATTTTATACATTATTATTTGTAATAATTTATTTTAATAGGTATAAATGAGTCATGTATATCATAAACATAAATTAAATTATTTTACATTTATCATTATTATATGTGACATTTTTTATTAAAATTATGATGAATTAATTATTCGAATATATGATATTTTTTAATTGGAGTAATAATAACATTTTACCTTTTGAAATAATGATAGATTATTCTAATATGAAGTGGTTAATAAATTTTAATACATATAAATTATTTTATGTTATTAAATATTATTAATATTAATTTTTTAAAAATATATTGTGATATCATTCAGAGATAACACATGAATTAAAACTAAATATAATAAAAATTGAGCAAGGTAAAATAAAAAGAATTATTTCAATTTATTACCATTTTGAATTGTCACCATCTTTAGATTTTTTTAGGCTTGCAATTGCATGGTGGGATGGCACTAATTATGTTCGTTCTCATCCATGTACCAATCACACAATAGAAATTAAGAAAAAAAAATTGGCGCAAACCCAGCTTTGTCAATATTTGCTGCGTCAATTGAGTAATAAAGTATCGTATGGGTTAGAATTTTCGTCTACTTGGTTCTAAGTAGATTTGATAATGCCATACAAAATATTAGGGGTGAGTGTTCGATTGAATCGAAAGAAAAAATTTCGAGTTAATTGAGTTTACGATTCTTATTTTAAGATCTTAAGTCAATTTAATTTTTTTCGAATCGAGTCGAGTGAAATAAAATTTGAGTCGAGTGAAAATGCACAAATATAATATAAATATGTAAATTAGCAAGTCAAATTCTAATAAAAACTTCCAAAATGAATAAATAAATCATCCCAATCACCCAACTATCAAAGGATAGAAATTAAAGGGAGGGGGAGTTAGGGCATTCTTACTTATCGACATCAGCCAATTAAGTGACGTGCGGGATGTGCTATTAGAACACTTTGTCGTGTCTAAGGCTAAACAAAATTGTCTGAATCTGAACTTCTTATAAGAGAAAAGAATGAAGACCCAGACACTTGCACTAAAGAATTTGGAATTTAAATATAATAAGTTTACATGCAGCAATACGACTGGAAAACAGCAATGAAGGGATGAATATTTAACTCCTGTTTAATAATTTTTTACAATTTCTTTTGAGTTTTTTACAAATATATGTAATACCCAAATTTTACCCGGCCCGAGCCCAACTATTAAAACCCAGATAATTAAAATATATAAATAAATAATAATAAAATGTCCAGTTTTTTTTACAACAGCAAACCCAAAATACAAGCCAAGCCCATTTACAAATGGCCCAGTACAAACCCAATTAGCTTAAACCTAAGCCCAATACCCTGGCCCGACTAACCCAACTAGAAGTCAGAAACCCTAGCAGTTGTTAGCAAGCAATCGAACCAGATCCTCAGCAGATCTGCGCCTCCGCGCCAAGTCCACGCGAGCCTTCTCCAGGCCATACCTGCACACAACAAATGCCACACCTGCAACAGAAACAAACAACACCAACAAAGCAACAACCAGCAACGAAAAAGAAAGAGAAAACAAAAAGCGAAAATGTGGCAATGACAGATCATTTTTTTTATTTTATTTTTTTATGTTGTAATTTTGGCTATAAAGAGCCAAGGCAAACAATGTAAAAGGATCTTCTTCTTTTTTACGCATTCAGAATACAAAGAAAAATATCGAAAGGTGATTTTCGGGGTTTCTTTCATTTTTTTTTTTTGCAGATTGCTTCTCGATTCCCTTTTTTTTTCTTTCTTCGCTTTTACTTGGCTAATGTTTTCTTCAGGAAAGAAACAGTAAAAGAAAGGAGAAAACATACCTGATGACAGATTCCTGGCCTTCTCCGTCGTCATCGGAGTATAGGCTGGGTTGAGGAACCGTTCATATGCCTTCGGTGTGGAACGGCGCAACATTCATCTGATTCAATTTAGGTTTTTAGGAAATGAAAGTATTTTAGGTTTTGGCTTCTTAATGCGGAGACTCACACAACGACGTTTGAAGTCAGTGCAATGACTTCGAAACGGCGTCGTTTAAAGATCCAGACCCGAGTGGTGACCCGATTCGGGTAGGATCCGCGAGTGATGGGTGTCTGGTTTATTTGTCTAATAGGTCCTTGAGCATTTATGGGGATGGCGAATTAATTTCTTTAATTGTTTGAAATTTGTATCGCATATTTAACCTTATTTTCATTTAAATCCAGTTTTAAACGTTGCCGTTTCTATGATTAATTGAAATAATCTTAATGTTTGCGCATAATTACTGATTTGGTCCTTCATTTTAAAATAAATTTTATTTTAATACTAATTTAGTTTTCCTTTCAAAATTCAACGTTATTTTAATTCTATTTTACATATTATAGTATTTAATATTTTTATAATATTTATTTTGATAGTATTTAGGTTTACTATTATTATAGTCCAAATTATAATAAATTATTGTTTTAGTTTGCTTTTTCTTATATTTTCAAAACCATTATATACCGATATTTTGAATCTATTGTAATCATTTAGTTTTGTTTTAATTGTTATTATCATCCTATTTTCGTTTGAAAATTTGGTTTTAAATTTGTAAATTATTATTTTCAATTTCAAAAAAAATGTTTTCTTCATATTTTGTTTTGCCTTCATAGTTTCTGAATAAATCTATTATTATATTCATATATTAAAAAAGCATTTTTTACTATTGGCTTAATATTATTTACAGACCTTTTATACTTTTATTTTCCCATTTGCTACATTATTATTTATTTTATCACACTTAATACATTTTAAGAATTCGATATGTTACTTCATATTTCTCAATAATGTATTTTAGACTATAGCTCTAGATTTTATTTTGACCATGACATCTCGTGATTATTATACTTATATGTATAATTTATATGGAACTATTTTAATACACATATATGCGTATAAAATGCATCATAACTTGTAATTTATGCAAATTTTATTTTTGTGCTTCAAAATTTTATTCATTCCAATTATTTTAGGCGATTTACTTGTGATTAATTTATTTTATATTAATTACTCTCTTTTGTTATTTGTAAGATTGATTATTAGTTTATTTGATTATTTAATGTTGATGTATTATATGTTTGGTTGCTTCATGTTGTAAATCTAGTTTGTTATTTATCATTTGCTATATATTTAGCTATTCAATTATACTGTTTGAGAGAATCGCATTTCATTAAAATATTATAATCATTTTATTTCAAGTCTACTAAAAAGTTTGGCGTTCGTAAGTTCTCGAGAGAATTGTGCCCTAACTTACTGGGCTTTAATTCTTCTCGATGAATTTAGATCATCAAATATTCATTTTGTAAAACCATACGACTGCGAATAATAAAATTCTTTAGATTACAAAATGTTGGATCCTAACTCACTGGATACAACATTTTGTTGTCTCGTTTTAATAAGGGCAATATTTGAGGTTTAAGATTTTGAGAAATTGAACCTAACTTCTCGGATTCGAATTCTCGATTAACTTAAACAATCAAGAAACCTTCTTTAAACTCATGATTTTCTTAAAAAAAAAGGAGCATATTTAATTTCAAGGATTGAATTGGAGCACCCTAACTCACTGAGTGCGAAATTTATTTCTTCGAAATAAGTATGTCTTGTCATTCAATTTGCTTTATTCAAATTTTCTCACCAAGGATCGTATTTTAAAATCTTTTCAACATTTCGACACTAGGATGTTAAGCAATCAATTCGGTACCAATTTTGGGCGTCACGAGGGTGCTAACCCTTCCTCGTGCGTAACCGACTCCCGAACCTGTTTTCTCAAAATTTGCAGACCTAAAATTATTTTCAAGGTGAACCGATTACACCTCAATAAAAGATCGGTGGCGACTCCCATTTTATTTTCAAAGTCGATCCTCATTTTTCAATTTTAAAAATTGTTTCGACAGCTTGGCGACTCCACTGGGGACCTTTAGAGAGTCAAGCCGTAAAATTGATTGTTTTCTGTCTTATTATCGAAAATTGAAAATTTGATTTGAAAATTTACGATCTTTTCTTTGCACTTGTTTGCATGATTATTGTAAATTGAGTTGTATATTTTGGCGTCATATTGCATAAGACTGTTTAGTCTTGTCCTTTTAAGTGGGAGTGAGAAGCTACTCCTTCGTGAGGTTTTCACCTCCGTGCAGGATAGTGAATCACTTTCAGGATACATCCGTACCTATGTCTTCGTGAGATTTTCATCTCTGTGCAGCCATAGGGAAATGTATTCCCCTGAACCGAACTCGGTCTGTATGAGCCTATAATGGGTGAAGATCAAGGAATCAGCTAGTTCAGGTACCTTGACTTTAGAGCCAAACCGCATGTAGAAGACCTTAGGAACCCATCCTAGGTAGAGCCACTGCAAATCCTTAGTGGTTACCCGACTAGGTACTTTTGTTTTCCTTGTTTGCTTCTGTTTTGTACTAACCCATCTTGTTTTGTTTTGATTATGATTGCATTGCATTTGCATCTTAGGAAAGAGATATTGATTCAAATCCAATTACTAAATTAGAAATCTTGTCATGGAATACGGATTCCTTGATAAAGTGGAAAATAATACGGCTGCCTGAATATATTCTGAGAAACATAAGAAGGGCGATGGAAGAGTTCGTAACCTTACTTCGTGGCCCGAGGATGCAAGGCGATTGTCTAAGAGCCTTTGACATTCCAACTCCCTTAAAGAAGCTGACGAGCCTTATGAAGATGGACAGATGATGGATCGCGACCAAGATCAAGAAAAGGAGTTAGCAGTGGCATCAATTGGAAATTGGCAATATTATCACAAACATGCGGATGAAGAAAAAGATCGATGTTGTCTCTTGGAATATAAGGGCAAAGTTGTACATGCATCTGCTTTATGTAAAGGAATTTGCCTTCTAGTAAAGTTTTCTAAATGTAATTGAATCAGAATCAATGTCTCTTTAGGCATTAATTTCATGCATTTACATTACATGCATTAAAGTCCATTGAAAGAGCCTAATTGAGTAAATTTATTTCAGCTAATCTGGAAAACCAACCAACCAAACATCGTTATGGTACTCATCGCAAAACTAAGGAAATGGATCAAAGATTAGAGAAATTGGAGAAAATACAAAAGGATATGCAAGAACGGTTACAAGTACAAATGCAAGAGCGGCTAGATAAAATTCAAAAAGACATGATGGAAAAATTGATCAAGGCTCAAAAAGATGCGATGGCTGAATTGACCTATCTATTGACTAAAGGTGTAAATAAGGGGAAAGGCCCTGTGGTGAATGATGAAGAAGAAGACAAGGATAGACCTATCTATCCTCTAGGTTTTACGCCTTTACATGCGCAGACTCAGACCGAGGTACCTCCGCCCAGATCCTCTATTTTAATTGGGCCTCAGAGGTTTCAAACCGATGTTTCATTACCGATGAACTTTCTGGCCGGATCAGGTTCTAACGCTGGTGGTAATCTGGTTAATATTACCATCTTTAATTTTGATGAAGCAGCTAAGGAATGAAAGGTGAACGCGAAATTGCCAAAACAGTGGGAAGATAGGTGTAAATGGTTGGAGAAAAAATTCAAAGCCCTGGAAAGCGCCAATAGTCACCATGGAATTGATGCAAAAGATCTGAGCTTGGTTCCAGACTTAGTACTCCCTCACAAGTTCAAGATGCCTGAATTTGAGAAATATAGTGGGACTAGCTGCCCCGAAGCCCATATCACCATGTTCTGTAGGAGAATGACTGGGTATATTAACAATGATCAGCTATTAATACAGTTTTTCAAGATAGCCTCATTGGAGCAGCGTCGAAATGGTACAATCAGTTGAGTCGTACCGAGATTGGTTCATGGAGGAACCTAGCACAGGCATTCATGAAACAATACATTCATGTGACAGATATGGTTCCCGATAGAGTCACTTTACAAAATTTGGAAAAGAAATCGAATGAACGTTTTAGGCAGTATGCACAGAGGTGGAAGGAGGTTGCAGTCCAGGTTCAGCCACCCTCTTGGAGAAAGAGACGACAATGCTCTTCATCAACACACTGAAGGCCCTGTTCATCACGCATATGTTAGGAAGTGCAACAAAAAGCCTTTCTGATGTAGTGATGAATGGTGAAATGATTGAGAATGCTATAAGGACTGGAAAAATTGAGGCGAAAGAGAGTAATAAGAGATCAGTCTCAAGGAAAAAAGAAGATGAGATGAATAAAATAGGTTACTCAAGGTCAGTAAGTCATCCAGGTAAAGGGGTCGCTAGTCAACAAGGTTTATTGAGACAAGAATCTGGAGTGAAACCAAGTACTGAGAAGCTCCAGTTCACACCAATTTTGATGTCGTATAAAGAGCTGTATCAAAATTTGTTTGATGCACACGTTGTCTCCTTTTTTTATGTGAAACGTCTACAACCTCCATACTCTAACTGGTATGATGCGAACGTACAATGTGACTACCATGCGGGAATTACGGGGCACTCAATAGAGAATTGCATTGCCTTCAAAAAGCAAGTTGAAAGACTCATCAACATGGGTATTGTGAAGCTTGATCGCTCATCTAGTGCAGAAAGCCCGCTACCCAATCATGATTGATAATGGAGTGAATACAATGTATTAAAAGGTGTTGGAAGTGTCCACATTAATGACATATTTGAAGACAAGAATGAAAAGGGACCTTGCTAGATATCTGCCTTTATAAATATGGAGTGTTCTAAGCAATTAGACTGCGGAAGAAATTCCTATAGTTCTTAGAGCTTATTTAGAGTAATGTTCTGAACATTTTCTTATTCTTAGCCTAGAAATGATAGAAATTCCTTTGTGAAATAGGCTCATGTCTGAACGTTGTTATTTTAATGAAATATATCTTTACAATTATTACTGAGCCAATATTTTCATTCTTTACAAATAATTCCAGATTCTTTCATTCTTTTGGATTTTCTTCTAAATTGTTATTCATAATCATATGGTACAAATAATTATTCATGAATTTGTGCATTCTTTTGTATATCCTTCGGTACTTATTATGGGTCCTTAGATATCAATTACATGAATGACACTGCTACAGATTCAAATTTTCCTCTTGAGCAAGGCATGTGTTTAGAGGGATCTCATGACTTTGAAAATGACAAAGATTGTAGCTTATCTCTGGACTTGTTGAGGATGGTTGAACAAGAGGATAGACGGATACTACCCCACAAGGAATCATTAGAAATTGTGAGCTTGGTGAATATTAGAATTGACCTGATTGCAAAGACGAAGCAAGACCTTGTTGAGTCACCTCTAGGGTTCAAAGATGTTTTTGTATGATCATGCCAGGATATGCCCGAGTTAACCGCTGATAATGAAATCTGCACAACAGCGCGATGGCAAAAATTTGAGTATGAATGATGCAATTCTTTGTCGTGGCAATGCCTTTCTCGTTGGGTCAGCATAGCTTTGTCCATTTGAAGTCGAGTTTTCATCTCTTCAAGTTTTTTTGGATCTCGTCCTGATGAAAGAGGAAGATTAAAAGTTTTCAGTCGTAGTGTCACCCCAAAAGGCTCTATGAAGGAAATCTGATATCAAAGAGGATTCTTCGAAAGGGATAACGAGGACTTGCCTAACCCTATGAGCCCAAAAAAAATAAAAAAAATCAAAAATCAAAATCAAAAAATAAAAAGAAGAAAAAAGAAAAATCAAAATCAAGGTCAAAATGAAAATGAGAGAAAAAGGAAAAATAATGAAAAAAGAGAAAAGTCTAGAAGAAAAAAATCAAAATAAAAATTGATAAAATGAAGTAAAGGAGAGGCCAAAGCGAAAACCCTCAAAGGGCGCTTTGTGACCAAAGGCGGTTTTGAGTTGAAAACCCAAAAAGGGTGACTCAAATTTTAAGCAAATGGGGCATGGTCGTCATCATCATCGAAGGTTTCTAATGGGCATTGCTTCATGTTTGATATCATTAGTTACTTTGTCAAACGGGTAGAGGCTGCTTCATGTGTCAATGTCATCATATGCCGGTATGGAATTATGGAGAAGACGATATCATGAATGTTAGTATGATAGCTGAGGTCTGTGATCAATTCAAAATCAGATACCGTAGTTCATCACTGCAATGAGTTGCAAAAATGACTGAGACTTACAAGGACTGGCATGAGAAATCACCATTTGCCCTCCTTGCTTGCCGAACATCTATCAAGATTTCTACCGGAGCAATGTTCTTCTCTTTGGTTTACGGGATTGAAGTGGTATTACCTATTGAAATCCCATCTCTTCGGGTATTAAAGTTGGAAGGATCCAATCGCGATGTGATCAGTTGGACCTAGGAAAAGGGTTAAAAGCTATTCATCAGGGTCGGATGTATCAGAAACAAATGATACAAGCCCATAATAAATAGAGTCGTCTTAGAGAATTCCACGAGAGGGCTGGATGTTGGAAAAGATCCTTCCTCAACAAAAGGATTCTAGAAGGATATGAATGTTAAGCCGGGGATGTCCCTGTGTTGTAAAGAAGACCTTTTCAGATGAGCACTGATCCTGAGCGAGACTGCCGATCCTATAAACACGGATCCAGTCAAGAAATGCTTCATTTAAAGAAGAAGAAAGGACCAATTCCAAAAAAATAAAAATGAAAAAAATGAAAAAGTAAAAATGGAGAGGCTAAGGGGAAAACCCGCAAAGGGCGCCTTAGGCCAAAGGGGATCTGAGTTGAAAACCCGAAAAAGGTGGCTCAAATATTGATCAGAATGGGGCATGAAGTGATCAGAGCGATTCGAATCTTAATCAGATTGGGGCATGTGGTAATCTTGTTATGCCTAAATCAACAGGAAAGGATAGGCGACATCTTGGGGCATCGACAAAGCACTAAAGATCTCCTAAACACATGAAGGGTCTTCAGAAAGTTTGTACAGAGAAGTTCAAGCTGCGATATCTGGGGCACCCAATTTTCTTACTATTTTGAATTTGTTGTTCCTGGAATACCTCATTCTTTATCAAGAATATTCCTAATCAATTTCTTTATTATCCTTCTTTACTATTTTTGATAATTTATTCCTTTCGAGCTATGCTCAGAACCAACTTTATTCTTATCCATTGTTATGACATTTTTTTGTAAACATGTTGCATTGGAATAATGATTAATGGACTAATAAAACTTTCACAAAGGAAGTTTTGCATATTACTCTGAAAAGTTTCTAAATAATACAGGAACCTGAAACAGGACTATTGTTTAGAACGCACCAAGTTTAAAGGATGGAAATCTGAGAAGGAAGAGTCTAAATTAGGACTTTCTCTTTGGAGTTTTTCGTCAAATGCATTGATTGAACAAAATGACAAGAGGTCAAGTTGATGACAAAGCTTAAATAGACAAGCAAACAATGATCACCAGGCAAGAGGAAGAGGTTACCTCGGAGAAGAGAGCCTTCATCTGTGCATAAGTCTTTGGTACGACACCTTGGGAATGGTGTAAGGGACCAGACAGACTTAGATCTCGTATCCTTGAATTGTGATAGGAAAGGACTGAGGAAAAGCCATATATTTCTACCCTTGGGTTGCAGTGGGAGAAAAATGGTACAAGTTGTGTGTCTCAGTGGATTGAACTTTGAAGTTCATGGTGGGGGCAATATCATTAAGTGTTTCTTTGGAGATGCCAGCCGAGCAAGAAGGCGTTGTAGCACGTCAGTGATAAAGCCTTAATAAACTTCGAACAATGACAACTTAAGCGATAAAGAAAGATCGTTGTCAAAAATGACATTCTGCATTCATGCAAACATCATTTATACATACCTAGTTAGGAGCATTTGACTCATGCTGATCATGACGTCCTAATCACTAAGCATAATTAAGTTCATAAATGAATTATACAGGTCATGTTCCCCAGAGAACAGATCGGTGAAATCACAAAACCTAGCTCCCTGACCAGTAGTGGAATAGGTTGGAAATTACAAATCTTGTCTCCCTAAGCAATAGCGGAGCAGATCGAAGACGGCGAATCTTATCTTCAAGTGTAAGGAAGCAGATTTAAGCCACAAGTCCTATGTCCCTGGTCAGCAGTGGAATAGGTTGGACATTGCAGATCTTGTCTCCCTAAGCAGTAGCGGAGCAAATTGCATCAAATCTTATCTCCCTGAGGTTGCAGTGGAGCAGATTGAAGTCGATAATCCTTGAGGAGAAGACGAATCGAACACAAAAATTTAAGAACAAAAATATTAATATTTAACTATCATTTACACCGAAACACGTCCTATAGCTGACATAACTGAAAGCGTGTCCTATAGGACAAATTTCCATTGAGACAAAATTCTAATAAAGCTTCCAAAATAAGTAAGTCATCCCAATCACCCAACTATCAAAGGATAGAAATTAAGTTAAATCTTTTAATCTTTTAAATTAGTACATAAGTAATTTAAAAAAGTTAAATCTACTTTAACTTTAATTCCTAATCAGCCCATTATCAGTTAGAAATTAATATTTAAAGAAATATTTATTTAAATAAATAGACTTGATTGGCATTTTAGTTGAATTTTCATAAGATGACTTAATTAAAAATATCTATTTCAATAATTTTTTGTAGTATATATATAGGTCCATTGAGTGCTAGTTCTTCACAACTTAGCAATTAGCAAAGAAAAAACCCTTAAATTAGTGTAGTATCTCAGCTTTTATTGCAAAAAAAAATGATGAGTTTAATCCATGTGTTTTTGTTTTTAGTTCTTGGGACATTAGTATCTCTTGCTATTATACAAGATTAAAATAAAACATAAAAAATCGATTCCACTAGAAACTTAACTATTATAATAAAATATTATTATAACGGGTCACTGTTATAGAGAATTGGGAAAATTTAAGAGAAAAAATAGTGCAAATCCTGCTTGTCAACATTCTCATTTGCTTCATCGGCGCGCCAATTATGTAATGGGCCGTAAGAGACCATAATGAAGGCCTAAATTAAAAAAAAACATATAGTTGGTGCACACATTATTATTTTTATGCATCTTTTACTGTACATTCTTTCACATGACTAATTATAATGTTCATAAATCTAACAAGTTCAATTAATCAATATAAGTTATCAAATTAAATTAATTAATTAATAATAAGTTATTAAATTCAAGTAATGAATTTATAAATTTATAATGTTCCAAATTCATAGTAAATATTTAATTAGAGAACTTAATAGTTTATTGAATTGATATATTTAATTCCAGTCATTGAAGATTATTTTCATTTAATAAAATATAATTAATAGATTTTTAGGTGAAATTTAAACATTTTATTGAAATAACATTTTAATTAAGATCATTTTGTATAATAAATTAGAATTGGTAGACTTGTTTATGAGAAATAGTTATAATTGTGCTTCAAATTTTGACAATATACTATTGTTGAGAACTAATTTAATAAGGAATGTATTTCATAACTATGATTGTTGCATGAAAAGCTATTGTACAAGATTAAAATAAAACATAAAAACCCGATTCCACTAGAAACTTAACTATTATAATAAAATATTATTATAATGGGTGACTATTATAGAGAATTGGGATAAATACGAAATAACTTAAAGAGAAAATTTTAATCTATAAAAATAACAATGGACTAAAAAACTCAATTTAATTAATGTAAATGTAGTGATATAATAACAATAAAATGCTAATAGAAATTAATAAAATCTAATTATTGTAGTCGTAATTTTTCTAAAACTGTATGTCTAGTTGGCTCAATCTTACATTATTGCATGTAATGTTACATTCTAGAAGAACATTATCTTCTTTGGATTCTAGACTAATATTTTCAATAGGCTAGGAATCCCCAAATCCTCAAATGTTTTACGCTTGATTCTTGCTCTATCAATTGGTATGGGGTTTTATATGGTGCCTTAGTTGGTACATCATTCAA
Organism: Gossypium raimondii; assembly: GCF_025698545.1. Lineage (NCBI taxonomy): Eukaryota > Viridiplantae > Streptophyta > Magnoliopsida > Malvales > Malvaceae > Gossypium > Gossypium raimondii. Next base: position 48,662,023 of record NC_068569.1, on the reverse strand, counting down.
AATATATCAAGTTGATTGTAATGCAAATCCTCAAAAGAATATCTACAGTTGTAAATCACTTAACATTCAATAAACCATGCCTAGTGAAGTTCTATTCCTTCTCTCTACTATGTTATTCTCTTGTGAAGTACCCGACATAATTAATTAGGATAATATTTCATTTTCTATGAGGTATCCTAAGAAGACTTTTAATAAGTATTCCTCACCTCAGTTAGATAGAAGTGCCTTAATGGGAAAATCTAATAGTTTCTTCACTTCTACACGAAACTCTTGGAATTTATTGTAGATTTTCAAGATTTTAATGAATAATTTTTTAAAAATAAATTTTGAATTGTGATAGCTTGTTTCTATTCTATTTTGTATGGTAGCATTTCGTAACCCTAATCAGGTGACAGAGACGGGTAAGGGTTGTTACAAAGCGTGCTAAGAAAGGCAATGCTATGGTCTCGAGGCCACCATATGTAAGTCTAGATGCTTCTTCTACAACAAGAAAGGACACTTCAAGCCAAAATTTTATACATTATTATTTGTAATTATTTATTTTAATAGGTATAAATAAGTCATGTATATCATAAACATAAATTAAATTATTTTACATTTATCATTATTATATGTGACATTTTTTATTAAAATTATGATGAATTAATTATTCGAATATATGATATTTTTAATTGGTGTAATAATAACATTTTACCTTTTGAAATAATGATAGATTATTCTAATATAAAGTGGTTAATAAATTTTATTACATATAAATTATTTTATGTTATTAAATATTATTAATATTAATTTTTTAAAATATATTGTGATATCATTCAGAGATAACACATGAATTAAAACTAAATATAATAAAAATTGAGCAAGGTAAAATAAAAAGAATTATTTCAATTTATTACCATTTTGAATTGTCACCATCTTTAGATTTTTTTACCATCTTTAGATTTTTTTAGGCTTGCAATTGCATGGTGGGATGGCACTAATTATGTTCGTTCTCATCCATGTACCAATCACACAATAGAAATTAAGAAAAAAAAATTTGGCGCAAACGCAGCTTTGTCAACATTTGCTGCGTCAACTAAGTAATAAAGTATCGTATGGGTTAGAATTTTCGTCTACTTGGTTCTAAGTAGATTTGATAATGCTATACAAAATATTAGGGGTGAGTGTTCGATTGAAACGAAAGAAAAAATTTCGAGTTAATCGAGTTTACGATTCTTATTTTAAGGTCTTAAGTCAATTTGATTTTTTTCGAATCGAGTCGAGTGAAATAAAATTTGATTCGAGTGAAAATGCACAAATATAATATAAATATGCAAATTAGCAAGTCAAATTCTAATAAAAACTTCCAAAATGAATAAATAAATCATCCCAATCACCCAACTATCAAAGGATAGAAATTAAAGGGGGGGAATTAGGGCATCCTTACTTATCGACATCAGCCAATTAAGTGACATGCGGGATGTGCTATTAGAACACTTTGTCGTGTCTAAGGCTAAACAAAATTGTCTGAATCTGAACTTAGGATAATATTACATTTTCTATGAGGTATCCTACGAAGACTTTTAATAAGTATTCCTCACCTCGGTTAGATCAAAGCACCTTAATGGGAAAATCTAATAGTTTCTTCACTTCTGCACAAAACTCTTGGAATTTATTGTCGATTTTCAAGATTTTAATGAATACTTTTTTAAAAATAAAATTTGAACTCTGATAGCTTGTTTCTATTCTATTTTGTATGGTAGCATTTTGTAACCCTAATCAGGTGACGGAGACATGTAAGGGTTGTTACAAAGCGTGCTAAGAAAGGCAAGGCAATGGTCTCGAGGCCACCATATGTGGAAAGGAAGAGAACTAGGAAGCCGAAAGACTTATCTAAGTCTAGATGCTTCTTCTACAACAAGAAAGGACACCTCAAGCCAAAATGTAAATAGTTGAAGGAATATTTGACCACCAAAGTTAAAGGCATGGAACTCTTGATGATAGAAGCTTGTTTAGTGAAGGATTCAATAGAGCACTAGGTCATTGATTTGGGATCCTCTAATTATGTTTGTGTTTATCTATAGGGGTTCGAGGAAAGAAAGGATCTTAGGTATAAGAGCTTATCATTGTGGTCTGGGAACAGGACAAGTGTGGCAGATGAAGTAGTGGGAGATGTACATCTTTATTTTGAAAATTTTAGGATGATTATTTTAAGAGACGTTTTCTATGTATCAAATTTCAAAAGAAACTTAATTTATGTTGCCTCGTTATATAGTGGAATTGCAATATTTTGGAATCGCAATCTTAATTATAATGGGTGGATGTCAATAATCTTCATTTAATCCAACCAAAGATGTACACATTACTTGAGACTAAAATATCAAATAAAAGACTTAAAACTTCTCACTCTAATGCATATATTTTGCATTTGATACTTGGTCAAATTAACTGAGAAAAACTCACTAGGCTTGTCAAAGATGACATCTTAAGTTCGCTTAAAGAAGTTGATCTTCCACAATGTGAATCTTGCTTGGAATGTAAGATAACTCAGTGATCTTTTAATGCAAAAGGAGAAAGGGCTAGAAAACCCCTATAACTTGTTTAAACTAACTTATGTGGCCCCATGAGTATTAATGCAAGAGAAGGTTACAATTATTTTGTACACTTTGATGTAAGTAAAAGCCCGAGTTTAAATAGATACGGAAGTGAAAGCTGGTTCATTGGGTGTAAATTTAAGCTTACATTTTGCTTAAAAATGATCGGAAGAATAAGCTTACATTTTTTAGCTATTTTGAAGCCCAAAAATGAAAATAAATCATTTAGTCGCGGTGAACATGTTGAGTTATGAAATATTGAATATATTTTCTCGAACATTTACCAGGAGTAAAATTGCCAAAAATTCAGAGAAATCGAAAAGAAAAGAGTTCGAAAGGTGATTCCTCTTTGATTTTTCAGTGATTTTCCTGTTTCCTTTTTAGATTCGTCTTCTTTTTTTATTACTGTGAAAAAAGAGTAAAAAAAAGAAAGAAGAGAGACTCACCTTAGAGGTGGGAGCGTCGGATCCTGGTTCACTCCACCGTAATCAGAGTTTGGACCGGATGAAAAGAGGGCTGAGGCGGCACGACTTATGAATGAAAGGAGATTGGTTTTTTTTTATTAGGGTTTTTTTCTTTTCCTTTTCTGTTTAGACTAATGGAGTTTTAATGTTGGCTTAATGTGGGGAATCATGAAACATCGTCGTATTGCCTGATACAGTGGCTCTGAAACGGTGCCGTTTTAGGCCACGACCCGATGACCCGACCCAAACGCGGCTAGATCCAAGTGTTTTGGCGTAGGGAGGGATATTTGCGCGACCGGTCCACCCCTCTTCTGGTGTATTCGAATCGGCTATCTCCCTTCTTTCTAATTTGGCCCCGTATTCTGCTTTTGTTCCATTTCAATCCAGCTTGCAACACTACGTTTTGGGGAAGCGGGATATTTCCCAATCAGGCCCCCATGTAATACGCGTGTTGCAGCATGGTCCCCCACTGTTCTTTAATACCAGTTGTTCCCTGTTAATTTGAACTTGTTTGTGATTTAATCCTTCTTGTTATTTAGTTTTTTATTAGGAAGTTTATTGTTATTTTTATTATCATACTTATTCTTATTATCGTATTATTATTTTTCTTTTATATATTTGTTATTTATATATATGATTAACTTTATATTTTTATAGAAAGTTAATTTCTAATAGTAATACTTTATATTTTTATATATTATGTATATGTAATATGTTTTTTTACTATACGTATGTATATATACAATAATACATTATTAAATTCAAATAATATATTTTATGTATGGAAGCCTTATTCCTTTTAAATTTGTTGTTTTGTTTTAACTTCTATATATATTATTATGTATATACTATTATTTATACTAGATTTTATTTATATAAATCAAAATGTAGGTACTCATTTTAAGTTATTCACTTTTATTTCATTTTGTTTTTTTAATCTTCCATTAAAATTCATTGAAACCTTTTATTTGTTTCCTTAGTTCCATTACCAAATTGTATCAAATATTCATATTACTTATTGTTATTATTGTCCTTTTCTGCTTTTTAATTGATTATGAATTTATGGGTTGCTTAATTTTTAATATGGATGTTTGTATAATATGATTAAAGTCAACGTTTTTATTTGCCTATTATTTGTTAAATTGCCTCTAGTTTAAGTTTAAATTGTTATTTATCTTTTACATTATATGTATCGTTATTTAATCATGTTCTTTTTGTAAGAGTTGATTTTTATTAAAGCTCCATAATCATTTTATTTCATAATCCTTAAAAAAGGAAGCTTGGCGTTCATAGGTTCCCGAGAGAATTGTGCCCTAACTTACTGGGCTTCGATTCTTCTCGATGAACTTAGATAATCAAGCTCCCATTTTATTAAAACCATTCAATTATTAAAATAAAATTCTTAATATTTCAAAATGTTAAATCCTAACTTACTGGATATGACATTTCGTTATCTCGATTTTAAAATAAAGGCAATGCTTGATGTTTAAGAATTTCGAGAAATTGAACCCTAACTTACTGGTTTCGAATTTCTCGATTGACTCAAATAATCAAATATCCTTCTTAAAACACATGATTTTCTAAAAAAAAGGGAACAAATCTAATTTCAAAGATTGAATTGTTGCACCCTAACTCACTGAGTGTAGCAATTTATTTCTACGAAATGAGTGCATCTTATCTCCAACATAGTTTATTCAAGTTTTCTCATCCAAGGATAGTATTTTAAAATCTTTTCAAAATTTCGACATTAAGACATTAAACAATCAATTCGGTACCAATTTTGGGCGTTACGAGGGTGCTAACCCTTCCTTGTGCGTAACCGACTCCCGAACCTATTTTTCTCAAATCTCGCAGACCTAAAATTTATTTTTAATGGAGAACCGATCACACCTTAATAAAAGATCGGTGGCGACTCCCATTTTATTTTCAAAGTCGATCCCCGTGTTTTTAAAAATTGAAAAATGGTTTCGGCATCGTCAAAATTTTATTGGGGTAAAATAAGGATGAGAATTTTTTGATATAGAATATTAAAGTTTATTTTGTGAAATAGAAAAACCAAATCTGGTTGGATCACATTATAGAGTACTGAGTCAAAAGGTCCAAGAAGTACTCGTAATTGGACCCGATGTGAGAGAGGCCCAAAACCCCTCATATAACATAAGGGGGTGACAACCCTAGTAAGAATACTAGGGTGTGTCATCCACCCCACTACTACTCTAATTAAGAAATTATTTTTCTATTTGAAATAAACCACTACAACAAAATAATGGTTCTTCTACCTTTTCTTCTTATAAATAGATGACACTAGTAGGACATTATATACAACTTTGAGAGATTGTTATTCTACCGAAAAATAAAGAGAATTTATTATCAACTATTAAACATATTTTTCATGAATAAGAATTCTACCAGTTTCTTTTAAAGAAGAGAGAATTTTTGTTTTAACCCTAAATAAAAGAGAAAACTTTTTATAGTTCTGTGTTTCAATTCAATTGGTTCGAGCCCACACTCGAAGAAGCTCGTTGTACAAGAATAGCAAAGAACATCATTTAGTTGAAAGTCAAGAACAACGAACATTCGCTAGGCTGAAAACCCAGATATGAATTTGGTTAGGGCTTATTGCTATAAATATCACAAACTGAGTCGATTCTCAAGATTTTAATTTCCCGTTGTGTAAGAAAATCGTTTTCAAACCAGAATTTTTTTTCCAATAGTACACACACTACTGAGCGTCGAAATTTTATATTATATAATAAATTTTATTTTTTAGGGAAAACACATAGTTTCCTGTTATAAAATTTTCCTATTGAAAGTTAATAAAATATTTTGTTCTATGAACTTGGTTCGATTAATTTCAGCCCCCACTCAAACCAATTTGTGTTCGAGAATAGCGAAGAAGATCATTCGGTAGAAAGGTGGCATTGACTTTAACCTCCTCGTTTAAAACACAAATATAATTTCAGTTATGGATTTATTACTATAAATATAAAAAGGGCTCAATTTAAAATAAAAGCAATCTTTTGCTATGCTTAAAAACATTATTTTCTAGACTAATATTTCGAATAGGCTAGGAATCCCCAAATCCTCAAATGCTTTACGCTTGATTCTTGCCCTATCAATTGGTAGGGAGTTTTATTTGGTGCCTTAGTTGGTACATCATTCAAAATATATTAAGTTGTTTGTAATGCAAATCATCAAAAGAATATCAACAGTTGTGAATCACTTAACATTGAATAAACCATGCCTAGTGAAGTTCTATTCCTTCTCTTTGCTATGTTATTCTCTTGTGGAGTACCCGACATAATTAATTAGGATAATATTTCATTTTCTATGAGGTATTCTAAGAAGACTTCTAATAAGTATTCCTCACCTCGGTTAGACTGAAGTGCCTTAATGGGAAAATCTAATAGTTTATTCACTTCTGCATGAAACTCTTGGAATTTATTGTAGATTTTGCTCTTGCGGTGTATTAGGTACACCAAATCATATTTGGAATAATCATCTATAAAAGTTACATGATAATCGTAACCATATCAAGCACTAATGTTCATGAGACCGCATACATTAGCGTGCACAAGTTCTAAGGGTTGAACGATTTGTGTATCTTTTGCATTAAAAGGTCACTTGATCATTTTGCCTTTAAGGAATGACTCTCATTATGAAAGATGTAGTGATTCTATCTTCATTAATATGATAAAGTCTTAGATGCCATGAGTATGCTTCATTAGAGAGAAGTTTCAAGTTTCTTATTTACGAGTTCAATTTCTAGCAGTAAGTGCACATTTGGTTTGATAAAATAAATATTATTTTGCATCCCTCCATTAGAGATAAGAGATTGATTTCTATGAATTGCAATACCATTACAGTAAGTCACAGTATAATCGTCTTTAAATAAACATGCAACATAAATTACATTTCTTCTAAAGTTTGGTACATAGAAAACATCTCCCAAAGCAATCTTCCTAAAACTATCAAAATAAAGATGTACTTCTCAGATTGTTTTTGTAGCCACATAGCTCCCATCTCCGGCTCGCAATGGTAGATTCTTATCTTGAAGATCTTTCATTTCCTTAAACCCCTACAAAGAAATACAAACATGACTAGTGACTCTATAATAAATGACTTAGTGGTCTATTAAGTCTTTCGCTAAACAAGTTTCAATAATCAAGAGTTTCATACCTTTACGCTTAGAGGCTAGGTAATCCTTACACTCTTTGCATTTTTCCTTGCAGTGATCTTTTTGTTCTTACAAAAGAAACACTTGGACCTTTTTTGGGGTATTATTCATGTATGTTTTATGGTCTATGTTCTAGGTTTATGACTGTCCCTTCCAACAATGTCGTCTGCAATGCAATATACTTTACCATTGTAACCAACACTTGTTGATAAAAATAGTTAGATTTTAATAAGTTTTTATACTTCTTTTGTTCGCTTTGGGATAACTTGAAGTTTTAACCATTTTCTTATCCTTAGATTGCTTGTGCTCCCTACAGAGGAAACAATCACTGGGTTTGCTTCTGTTTTATTTATTCCTCTTTCTTAATATACGAATATGTATTATTCTACGACTCATGATGGTGAAGTCTAAATGTCCCACTACCATTGATGAAATAACTTTTGCAAACCAGAGGAAATTGTTCGTATCTTAATTACCTTAAACTCAAAATACTATAATAACTGAATCCACAATAAATTTTGTTTTGTCCGTTTTTTAATAATAATATTCAAAATAAATTAATAAAAAAAATCATCCTGGCTCTCTTGCAAATAAGGGCAGTTGACCGTGACTTGCATCTGGTCTATCTTTCTATTCCACGCAGCAACTATCAAACATAAGAAATTAAGAGAAAAAATAGCGCAAATCCTGCTTGTCAACATTCTCATTTGCTTCATCGGCGCGCCAATTATGTAGTGGGGCGTAAGAGACGATAATGAAGGCCTAGATGATTTCACTAAAGACTTCATGTAATGTTTAATTGGCTCAATCTTACATTATTGCATGTAATGTTACATTCTAGAAGAAGATTATCTTATTTGGATTCTCAATATTCTAATCATCCCTTAATCTTACATCTTCAAATAGTATCAAGATATCGTAATCTTAATACAATTCATTTGTTAAGTTATCTTAGATTATGGATATAATCTTGAATTTCGGGCATATTTACTCTTTGTTTTATTATTTTAATAAAATTAAAGTTTTTAATAAATCGTGAAACAACAGTTATCATACTTTAAAACTATAATTACTATATTTACAGTAATGACTTATTTATTACTATATTAATTATAGTTATAATTATGATTGGTGACGTAATTATTTTTCATTAATTATTATAATTATGATTTATAAATTTATTTAACTATTATATACTTATTAGTATATAGATTGTAATAAAAATATAATAATTTATTATTAATTTCTGAAAATTTAGACTAAAACTATTAAAGAAACTATACTTGTTAAAAAATTTATAACAAATATAATTTAATAAAATGTGCTTCTAAATAATCTTACATTCTGTAAATCAACCATTTGAATCTTATATTCCATTCAAATGAGCCAAACAAGGAATTACTCATCATCTTACATTCCCTAATTATATTACAAAACATAATCTTATTAAAATAATTAACGTGTATATAGTTTCACAAAGTTACAATTCTAACAAAATAATAGAGATTAGAAGGTCCAAAATGAAAATATGTAGTAGTAATTAACATAATGTGAACTTTGGGTGATTTCCTAAAATCGATTTTCAATTCAAGAGAAAGAAAATAGAAAATATTGTGAGTAGGGTTCATCAATTAGAAAGATTACAATTTTCTCTTTCATATTATATTGTGAACAGAGTTTTATTTGTCAAATTTGGATTTTGCTAAGAAAAAATACTGTTGTTCTTTTTTTAAAAAAATAGACTTGATTGGCATTTTAGTTGAATTTTCATTAGATGACTTAATTAAAAAATATTTATTTCAATAATTTTTTGTAGTATATATATAGGTTCATTGAGTGCTAGTTCCTCACAACTTAGCAATTAGAAAAGAAAAAAGCCCTTAAATTAGTGGAGTATCTCTGCTTGTATTGCAAAAAAAAAAAATTGATGAGTTTAATCCATGTGTTTTTGTTTTTAATTCTTGGGACATTGGTATCTCTTGCCATGTGTCGAACAATTCTTGAAAGCACCATTGTTGACAAACATGAGCAATGGATGGTTGATTTCAGTCGAAAATATGAGAGACAATTGGAGAAGGAGAAGCGTCTTGATATATTCAAAGACAACTTGGAATATATTGAGAGCTTCAACAATGGCGGAAATAGGAGTTTTAAGCTAGGCCTCAATGAATTTGCAGACATGACACAGGATGAATTCATTGCAACTCACACTGGATACAAGATGCAGAACAATCCCACATGGTTGGAATCAACATCGTTTATGTATGAAAACTACTTAAACGCTCCGAAAAGCTTCAATTGGAGGGACCAAAATGCCGTTACTCCTATTAAGAATCAGGGTAAATATGGTAAGTCTCAATAATACATATAATTAAATTGGTGTTACGAGAATATTTTAATAATTTCACAACTGCCACTACACCAAAACAGGATTTTAGCGGCGTTTCTAGCGGCGTTTGAATAACAAATGCCGCTCCAGATCAATCATTAGCGGCGCTTAACGGAAAATGCCGCTGAAGAAAAAGCATTAGCGGCGATTTCTATAAAGCGCCGCAAAACCTCAGCCCAACGACGTCGTTTTCAGGGCATTCGGGGATTTAGCGGCGTTTTTGATAAATCGCCGCAAACAAACCTAAGACCAACGACGTCGTTTTCTGAGCATTCGATAATCTAGCGACGTTTTTGAGGTAGCGCCGCTAATGTTCAGTACTTTAGCGGCGTTTCTACGAAAGCGCCGCAAATAAATATAAGCCGAACGACATCGTTCTCTGAGTATTCGGGGTTTTAGCGGCGTTTTGGATAAGCGCTGCCAATAACATAAGCCCAATGCGATCGTTTTACTTAGTATTTGGGTGATTTAGCGGCATTTATTGATAAGCGCCGCAAAATAATTATTTTTCTATTTGTTATTTAATTGATTTATTTATATTAATTATAATTAGAAGTTTTCATTTAAGTTACCATTAAGCTGTTAAAATCGATGCCGACCATATTGCTTTCTCAAAACCCTTAAACTCTAAAAACATAATCTTTAAAACCCTAAACCCCTAAAAATTTCATGTGGATATTGATGTACATGTATATACACATAGATATATATATATATATTAATGTAAAAGGTCATATATGTTTATAAAGAATTGTGGAAGCGATACTTAATATTGATTAAAAAATTTTAGGGTTTAAGAGGGTTTAAGGGCTATAGTTTAAGGGGTTTAGGGTTTAAGGTTTAATGTTTAGTACTATATTAATATATTGTAGGTTAAGGTTTAGGCCGGTATGTTATATTGGGTTTGGGATATTTAGTGTTTTAAAGTTTATTGTTTGGAGTTTAGTTTTTATAGTCGAGTCTTAGTGTTTAATTATGGTTTAAGGGTTAAGTTGGTATTAGGGTTTAAGTAGGGTTAGGGATTTGATAAAAAATATAAAGAAAAGTTATTTTTAGGGTTTAAACAAGCAATATCGATTCTTTTAATTACTTTTAATTGTAACTTATAATATATATTTATGGTTTAAATTAAGTTTAGGGTGTTATAGGGTATATTACAGTTTAGGGTTTAGTGTTTTAGGTCGATGGTTAATGTTTATTATTTAGATTTCGGGTTTACGATTTAGGGTTTAGTTTTTTATTGTTAATGTCTTACTATTTATGGTTCTAAGGGTTTAAGGTTAATAAAAAAGGATAGAAATTAAATTTATTTTAGTGTTTATGCATTAGTGGCATTTTAGTAAAAAATGCCACAAATATGGATTAGTATGAAAAACGATGCCGTTTTACTCTGTTTTCATGGTGGCGTTTATATAAAAACGCCGCAACTTTGTTTCAGAAATGGCAAAACGTTGCGTTTTGATCAGTGTCCTCAGTGGCGTTTTCAACCGCACGCCGCAAAAGGTTAGAAATTCGTGGCTTTTTATAAAACGCGCCGCAAAATTTGTGTCTGATACTGTAAAACGTTACGTTTTATATGTTTTATTTTAGTGGCGTTTGTTTGGAAATGCCACAAGCTTGAGTTAAATGTTGGGGAAACGACATTGTTTGATCTTATATTTAGTGGTGCTTTACATGAAACGCCGCAAAATTGTATTTATGTTTATCAAAATGTTGTCGTTTTGTCAATGGTATTAGTGGCGTTTGTTTGGAAACGCCACAAGCTTGAGTTCAATGTTGGGGAAACGACATCGTTTGATCTTATATTTAGTGGCGCTTTACATGAAACGCCGCAAATTTGTATTTATGTTTATCGAAATGTTGTCGTTTTGTCAATGGTATTAGTGGCGTTTGTTTGGAAACGCCACAAGCTTGAGTTAAATGTTGGGGAAATGACATCGTTTGATCTTATATTTAGTGGCGCTTTGCTTAAAATGCCTCAACATTATTCTAACATTTATAAAAACGCTGCCGTTTTTTAAATGTTATTAGTGGCGATTTTTTTAACGCCACGAGTTTGAGGTAAGTATTGATGAAGCGACTGTGTTTTGATTTATAGTTAGTGGCGCTTTAATTAAAACGCCGCAAAAATGTTTTAACATTTATCGATACGAGGCCGTGTCGCTGTATTATTAGTGGCGTTTATTCAAAAACGCCACAGGTGTGCGCTATTTGTTGATGAAACGACTGCGTTTCGACTTATAGTTAGTGGCGCTTAATATAAACGCCGCAAAATGGTTAATTTTTTAGATGAAAACGGCGTCATTTTTTTCCATCATTCTGACCAAAATTGGAACCCGATCATTTTTTTTCATCCGTTATCCCAAAATTCTTTCTCCCCCTGATTTCCCCCAAAATTCTTTCTCCCCCCAAATCCCTAAAATCTCCCCTAATCCCTATGACTCCCCAAACCCGACCACTTGGTACTCTGCCGTCTCTGTCTTTGCATCACATTCTCCGTCCGTCTCGGTCAGCAACCATCGGTAAGTTCGTCCTTTTAAGCAACTAACTGTTTTATTTTTATTTTCCTTTCCTCTCATCCGCTTCCGATGAAGGCTAAACGGCTCCTTTCTTTCACTACTGACGATTTGAAGCTTCAACTTTCCCAAGCTTTTGGACTCCATCTTCAGTTTTGGCCGATACACTTTCCAAGGTATAAAGCTCTTGTTTTGAATCCACTTATTTGGTCTGGTGACTGTCAGTGATTTAATACTTGTTTGGTTGAGTTGAAGCCAATCCATTGTTTATACAGTAGACATGAAAATGGTGATTGCCAATCCATTGTTTGGTTCAGTTCTCATCCCGCATGTTAAATTGCAAAATAAATTTTTAATATCTTTTTATATTTTTAATTTAACGTTGAGGAAATAGTTTTAAACATTTTTTATAGTACTATATAATGTATTTCAAGTAATAACAATAATAACAAGTTTATTTAAATATTAAATTTTATTAATAAATATCAATATCTAATCCAATAACCATTCGCTCAATTTCAATTTATCATCTACCTAAATATTATAATACAAATTTAGATATGTTTCGTAATAATTTTTTAAATTTTAGATGGTAAAATATGAAAATGTAAGAATGTTTGCAATAATAAATTTTAGTTATAAAGCAATATCTCTACCAATAGGAATGGTAAAATATGAAAATGTAAGAATGTTGTAGATTATATGATACATACAGGAGGATACCGTTAAAGTAGCAATTCATCATGTAGTGTATATAATATGATTGTTTAATTTGCAAACGTGAAATCTGCGAGTGGATGGAACCCAATATTTTCTAAGTATTTGAATTTTTTAAAATTGGTAAAGTTTTAAGTCGCCATTTAATGTTTCCAAGTAATATTTGGTTGTGATATCGATAAACTTTTACATATTTGATAGCTAAAATGAAAACATATTTGCTGCTAACTGATCATGGTTCATCTATTGTAGGCAGAATTAATATTTGGTGCAACTTAATACATATCTGACCATTGACATCTGGTTTGCTGCCTGTGTTTTGGCTGAACTATTGTTTCGGCAGGTACATGTTAAAATTTGACAGTTTTTCCCTTATTTATATGCATTCTCCCAAATCAGTTAACAAAATTTATAATTCTCACAGCAGTCTCTATTTGCTGGTGAGAGTGAAGTAGACAAAGTTGAGTGAAATATTAAGGTATATTTTAGTTCATAACTTAAATCAGTAATAGTTTTATCATGATGTTTAGGGAAAAATGTTTCTTTTGGGGCTCTTGTTTTGTATATATGTAATTGGTTTTGGATGTTTTCCTTTAGCTTATGTTTCATTTTACTTATTTTACTTTTGCCATGTACTTTTCTGACTTATGTTTTCTGTTATCATCCATCAACGAATGCTATATATGTTGAGCAAAATAGAAGCAATTTAATAAATTGTATTGGGAATTGGATTAAATTTGTTTATTTTAAAATTATTCAAATTTCTTAACTATACGTTACATTAAAAACAAATTAATCCACTTTCTTTTCACATCTAAGTTTCATTGATATCAAATATGCTTATTTGTTGTATACATATTATTCCATATCGCAACTAAATTATTTGAAAATGAAGGTTATTTATGTCTAAATAATATAAACATTTGGCTAAAAGCTTGTATATAGTTTGCAAATATTTATATGTTTTCCTCCAAAATTTTGGTTTTCCTTTAGTTGCTATTTTAATCACGGAAATTTACTTTGTTTTGTTTTCTTTTATTTAATTTGAATCATGGAAAAAATTTCAAACTTTCAATTTTTTTAAGTTTAATTTTAGATAACTTTCAAAAATTTAGTTAAAACTAACATAACATATATAAGTTAATTCAAAGTTATTTTTATTTGTTTTGAAGTTAAAATTCACATAACATACATAAATTAAAGTTAAAATTCAAATTTATTATATTTTTAATATATTTTTACAATTTCATTTAACTTATTACTAATATATATATTAAATTTATTACTCAAATATGTTACTTAAATACATTACTTACATAACTTACATAAGTAAGTTTACTTATATGTAAAATTTAAGTATGTTATTACTTACTAAAATTTAAGTAAGTTTACTTATATGTAAAATTTAAGTAAGTTTACTTATATCTAAAATTTAAGTATGTTAATTAAATACATTACTTACTAAAATTTAAGTAAGTTTACTTATATGTAAAATTTAAGTAAGTTTACTTATATGTAAAATTTAAGTATGTTACTTAAAATTATTACTTACTAAAATTTAAGCAAGTTTACTTATATGTAAAATTTAAGTATGTTACTTAAAATTATTACTTACTAAAATTTAAGCAAGTTTACATATATGTAAACTTACATAATACATTACTTTTAACTTACATAATACATAACTTATAAAATTTTTAATATAAACTTACATAATACATAACTTATAATTTTTTTATATAAACTTACATAACTTACATAACTTACATAAATTAAATAACTTACATATCTTACATATCTTACATAACTTACATAAATTAAATAACTTACATAACTTACATAACTTACATAACTTACATAATACATAACCTTCCTAACTTACATTATTGTTTAATACATAACTTAGTACATAACTTACATAACTCATTTATAGTTATAACTGGCGTTTTGACTAACCCGTGCAAATTTACGTCAACGTTAGACTTCAAGAATTAAGAAATGGACCGGTCTTGGATGAATTTGTCAAGGGTTAGCAACAGTTATCGAAATGGGGTGCAGAGTTTGCTAAATTATGCATTTCAATATGCAAGCCAAGAGAACATGATTCTTTGCCCATGTAAGAAGTGTGTCAACATAAACTGGCATTATCGTGAGGTTGTATACGAGCATCTAATTGTTGATGGGTTTGTTAAGGGTTATAAGCAATGGCTTTTTCATGGAGAATGCCCTAGAAGTACTTCCTCTTCAACGATGGAGGTATCTTATCCTGGTACTGCTTACCATCAGTCTGATAGAGGAGATGACATGGAAGGTATGTTGCGGGATGCATTTAATATGCACAATCATGGTGTGCAATTGTTCCCAGGGGATTTTATTCGATCTGATGATTGTAATATTGGTGGAACTGCTTTTACCGAACCGGGAAGTAGTGTACCTCATGAAGAGCCAAATGGAGAAGCGGCAAAGTTCTACGCTCTACTTAGTGACATGAACGAAGAACTGTATGAGGGATCAAAATTTTCAAAAATGGCCTTCTGTGTTCGTCTTTTTCAGTTAAAATGTTTGGGAGGGTGGACCGGAAACTCGTTGACAATGCTATTAGAGTTTTTGAGAGAGATGTTCCCGTTTGCAAAAATCCCTCAGTCATGCAAGGATATGAAGAAAATGATAAAAGATTTAGGCCTTGGGTACAACAAAATCTATAGTTGCCCAAATGACTACTTGTTGTATTGGGGCGATCGAAAAAACCAACAGTGCTGTCATGTATGCGGCCAATCCCGTTGGATAAATAGAAACACAGAAGACGGAACGACGATGAAAATTATGCACAATGAGGAAGAAGCCGTTAAGATTTTGCGGTATTTTCCGTTGATACCAAGGCTTCAAAGGATTTTCATGTCATCGAAGACAGCGGAGTCAATGACGTGGCACCATGATGGACGAACCGATGATGGATTACTAAGACATCCGGCAGATTCTTTAGCTTGGAAAGCATTTGACAATAAATTTCCAAACTTTGCAAGCGATCCTAGGAGTGTGAGGCTTGGGCTAGCATCTGATGGATTTAATCCTTTCAAGATCATGAGCACTGCCTACAGTACTTGGCCAGTAGTGCTTGTTCCTTACAATCTGCCTCCGTGGATTTGCATGAAGCAATCTTCCCTTATCTTATCTATGATTATCCCTGGAGAGAAAGGGCCCGGGAATGATATCGACATTTATTTACAGCCACTTATTGAAAAGTTAAAACAATAATGGGCTGGTGTCGAGATGTACGATGTGCTGAGAAAGGAGAACTTTAATTTACGTGCAGCTTTGATGTGGACCATAAATGACTTTCCTGCTTATGCCAATTTATCCAGTTGGAGTACTAAGGGTCGTTATGCGTGTCCTTGTTATGCTACACAAACATGCTCGCAATGGTTGTACAATGGGAAGAAGTCCTGTTACATGGGGCATCGTCAGTGGTTACCGAAAAATCATAGATTTAGATTTCAGAGTTCTGTATTTGACGGCACTGAAGAGTTCAGAGAAGCTCCTTCCTAGACCAGTGGCTCTAAAATCTTGTTCATGTTGGAAGATATGAATTTCATTTATGGGAAGATGAACCAACCGCCAAACACACAGAGAAACAGAAGATCAAATGATGAAGCCGATGAAAGCTCCGACGAAGAGGACGATCCTAATGAGGCAGACTTGTGGAAAAAAAGAAGTATTTTTTTAGTTGCCTTATTGGGAGCATCACCTTTTACGACACAATCTTGATGTTATGCACATTGAGAAAAATGTCTGCGAGAACATTGTGAGTACAATTTTGAACGTCGATGGAAAATCAAAAGATAATCTTCAGAGTCGACTTGATTTAGTCCAAATGGGAATTCGGCCTGATCTTCATCCCAATCCACTTCCGAATGGGAAATATCGGTTGCCGCCTTCTATTTTCTCAATGTCCAAGACGGAGAAAGAACTGTTTTGCATGGTGTTGAAGGATATAAAGGTTCCGGATGCATATGCATCAAATATATCTCGATGTGTTAGTGTTAAAGATCGAAGATTATATTCGCTAAAATCACATGACTATCACATCTTGATGTAAGACTTAATGCCAGTTGCTCTACGATGTTGTATGTCCAAGAAGGTGACGTCTTGTATCATTGAACTATCCAACATAATGAAAGCCATTTGTGGCAAAGTTTTGGATGTTCAAGAACTTCAGAAGGTATAGGATCGATCCGCTTTGACTTTATGCAACATGGAGAAAATCTTCCCACCTTCCTTCTTCACCATTATGGTTCACTTGATAATTCATCTCCCGTACGAAGAAATTCTTGGTGGACCCGTTTCCTATCGATGGATGTATCCCATAGAAAGGTCTTAAAGAATTATTTTTAAAATTTTCCTTCATTCACCTCAATGCCTTTAGTTACAACTTTTGATAATGTTGTATATTGTGTTTAGGTTCCTATCCAAATTAAAGTCTTACTGCCGCAACAAGCGATATCCAGAAGGATCGATTCTTTGAGGCTACTTAGCGAGGAATGTATGACCTTACGCTCGAGATATTTGGAAGATGTCGAAACAAGGTTGAATGCACCAAATAGGAATGTTGGACTCACGGACTATGACTTAACCGATACTTATTTGTTCCAAAGTTTTGGACAACCAATCGGCAAAGTTGAAATTGCGAATTAGATAATTTATCGTGGGTACAAGCACATCGATATGTTCTGCTTTCACCACGAATCATTGGAACCTTTACTGAAGTAAGTTCTACAAATTTTATAAATATTTATCAAACTAAAAATTGTTTATCTTCTAACAAAGATCACATTTTTTTAACATAGTGAGTACAAACAAATATTGAGATCTCGTGCGCGCTCCCGAAGAACACAACATCGAGATATCAATAAGTTGTTTACAGAATCTTTTTATGAATGGTTAAGCCAAACGGTATGTGGTTGGAGCTTTAAACACAAATTATAATGCTTTCTCATAACATTTTTAATTACTTAGTTTACTTTCCATTCAATAGGTTTGGAATGGGAAGAGCGTAAACGACGAAGTTAAATGGCTCTCCCAAGGTCCAAATCGAGTGGTTAAAAGATATAGTCGTTCCTCATCAACGGATTCGATTTCATACAAAATATCGCGAGAGGTTGAGGAGAATGCAAAATTGTGGAATAGTTGTTAATTACGCAATTACAAGTTATGCTAGCACAGGACAATAATCCGCCGAGGAAATGTGGAATATTTCGGACGACTTCTCGACATAATTGAGTTGGATTACTACGACAAATGGAAAGTTGTCTTATTTCGAGTGATTGGGCGATGTTAATACATTCGTGGAATCAAGCAAGATCAATTTGGTTTTACAATGGTGAACTTTGACCGATTGATTCACACAGGACAACAAGCGATAGATGAGCCGTATGTATTCTCAAGACAAGTCAAACAAGTTTTTACTCAAAAGATCCAACGATGAGGGTTGGTACGTTGTACTCGTAACATCCCTAGAGACTTGTTTGACATGGGCGTGGGAAGTAGAGATAACATCGACGACATGATCGAAACTTTTCATTTCGAACAAAACTTAAACGATAATATCCCTAGTACTAGTGCACAATTTCAATGGGTTCGTCAGATACGGATGAAGATATTTACTGAATAATGATGTAGTAAGATTTTACGATTGTTTAATTATATGTAACTTACATTAGTATTAAATCTTGGTCTTATTATATAACTCAACTATTTTATATGTGTTGTTATTGTTGTAACTAGTTATTAAGTTTAATTACATTTTATGTGTCTTGCAAATAAAATGCCTAGAAGAAAAATTATAAGGAAAGCATTGTTCAAAATGATCCAAAATCGATGAAACAAATAATCTTGAACAATGACAACAATTGGATCTTCGAATGTTCCGATTACACACGAGGATCCTACGGAAGTTCAAAGTAACTTACATTAATTCCATGCGTGTTGACTTATAATTGATTTATTTTTCAAATTCTTATATTATAATATACCATTTGTAGCTGAAAATGGTGGGACGCGTAGAGGTCGAGGACGTGCGATACTTAGAGAGTTATACGAGTTAGATCCAGTCGAGCGTGTCAAGGTATGTAGAAATAGTTTTGGTCAGCCTGTTGGATCAGAAGCTCAACTTTTAGCAGGATACATGGGCATTTTAGCACGAAATCCGAATATGTTGCCTATCAACTACGAGTCATGGCGTCAAATGCCCGATAGCAACAAAAACCAAGCCCTCGATAATATTAAGGTAACAAAATGTTAATGTCATAACCAATTATGGGAAATAGTTTCATTTATATTTACTTTATTAACTTGTATTTTTTTGTAGGCGAGGTTTGCTTTAGAGGCCTCCGATGCTTATGTAAAGAAGGCATTGGGAAAAGGATGGAGAGACAATAAAAGTACTTTGAAGAAAAAATATTATAAGAAAAAAACCACCCTCGATGAGAAATTGCAAAATGTCCCGCCGGGTATGTTGAGGTACCAATGGGAAGATACGGTTAGATTTTGGCATTCTTAGAAAGGCGAGGTACGACATACTTCCAAACTATTGTAATTATTTTGGTTTATAGTATTTACTATTTACGTACTAAAAATTTTATAACGTAGGATCGTGAACGAGTTGGAAAAAGCGCTGAAAGAACAAAAATTCACTCACACAGTAGGTTGAGAAGTTTTTCATGTGTAATGAGGCGAGGTATTTTAATTTTTAATATTCTCAAATGTGTATAAATTTATATTAAATAATATTTTTACTACTATATTATAGGAACGGTAGTCCGGTCAAAAAGTTGGACGCCTACAACTTTTTGAAATTACACATAAGAAGAAAGATGGATCTGCTATGACTCTTGAAGCTGGTGAAATTATGGTACGTTTACTTAATACGATTTCACTTGTTTTAGTTATTTATAGTGTTTTTATCTAATGGTTTAATTCATTGCATGTAATGCGACATTGTTATATTGCATTTTTTTTACTATATATTGCGTTCCTAACTATGTGATTTATTTATTAGGAAAAACTAAAGGAAAAAAATTTGAGTACTGAAGCGATTGCTTCTAGTGATAGTTCTGTTCATCTTGAAGACATTGATAACCGATTATTCTGAAGTTTTGGGTCCCGAAAAGTATGGTGGGTTCGATTTCAAGGATATTTTATCATTAACCCAATATTTTGGATCCATTCGCACCAATACATGGCTTGGGAGTCAATCTCAAGTT
Organism: Gossypium raimondii; assembly: GCF_025698545.1. Lineage (NCBI taxonomy): Eukaryota > Viridiplantae > Streptophyta > Magnoliopsida > Malvales > Malvaceae > Gossypium > Gossypium raimondii. The sequence continues at coordinate 48,641,928 of NC_068569.1, read as the reverse complement.
GAAGTTCAGAGGTTAAAAGACCAGATGGCTCAGATGCAAGCGACCACATTTGAGGTTCAAAGGAAATATGAAGAACTTCAGCAGCAACTTAAAGTAGAGGCGGCAGCGAGGGAAGCAGAGGCTACAGCGAGAGAAGCAGAGGTCGCAGCGAGAGAAGCAGCGAGAGAAGCAGCAATAGAAGCAGAGGTTCAAAAGAAATATGAAGAACTATAGCTACGACTTCAAAAAGATGCGGCATCGAGAGAAGCAGAGCAGAGCAAAAAGTACGATGAACTTCAACAGCAGCTTCAGATTATGATGAAGATGTTTCAGTAGTCGCAACTTCCATTGTCATAGTGTATGTTGCATAAATACTTTTAACGCTTTTGTAAAGAAAAGTATGAATTCACTTTTATTTATCAATTAATATTATTTTAGTCATTTAATTTGAAATATTATATAAATTTATTGTTTTTGGTTAGTTTAGATTTGGTTGCTTTTGATTTGCTGTTGCAGGAGGGTGAAAAAATAAAAATTTAATTTTAAAAATTCCAAAATTAGTGGTGTTTTTTAAAAAGCGCCGCTAAAAGTCATATCAAAACAAAGTGGCGTTTGTGAAATAAGCGCTAAAGAACACTACTTTTAGCGGCGTTTTGAAGAAGCGCCGCTATAGAACATTACTTTTAGAGGCGTTCTTCAAAGCGCCGCTAAAGAACATGAGCTTTAGCGGCGTTTTTTTCTAAGCGCCGCTAAAGAACATGATCTTTAGCGGCATTTTTTCCTAAGCGCCGCTAAAGAACATGATCTTTAGCGGCGTTTTTTCTAAGTTACCGCTAAAGAACATGATCTTTAGGGGCGTTTTTTTAAAGCGCCGCTAAAGAACATGATCTTTAGGGGCTTTTTTTCTAAGCGCCGCTAAAGAACATTATCTTTAGCGGCGTTTTTTTAAGCGCCGCTAAAAAACATGATCTTTAGCGGCGTTTTTTTCTAAGCGCCGCTAAAGAACATGATCTTTAGCGGCGTTTCTTTATGTAAGCGCCGCAATAGTTAGCGACGTTGTCGTTAGCGGCATTTTTTGTGGCGCTTGTAGAAGCGCTGAAAATGGAGTTAGTGGCGTTAAAAAGTGCCGCTAAAGACCTAAAAAACCGCCGCTAAAAACCTGTTCTGCTGTAGTGTGCGTTAGTTTTCAGTTGATAGGTAACACTAAAATTAATTAAAAATTTAAAATAATTATATATACTGCTCCCCCGAGCATTTATTTATTCACTAATACTTGAAAAGGGTTATTTGTTGGTTTACTTTGCAGGATGTTGTTGGGCATTTTCAGCAGTGGCAGCCGTTGAAAGGTTAATCAAAATCAAAACTGGTAAATTAATCCCATTATCTGAGCAACAACTGTTGGATTGCAGTAGAAATGGAGGAAACCAAGGTTGCAAAGGAGGATGGATGATGAATGCTTTCGATTACATTAGCCAAAACCAAGGAATAACCACTGAAAAAAGGTACCCATATCAACAAATGCAAAAAAATTGCGACACACAGATAAACAAAGTTGCCACCATCAGTGGCTATCGAATGGTACCGGAAAACGACGAAGAAGCATTGCTTAAGGCCGTCCCGAATCAACCGGTGTCGGTTGCACTTGAAGGCCATGGACGAGACTTTCAGTTTTACAATGGTGGAGTGTTTACAGGAGATTGTGGAAATTCTCTCACCCATGCAGTCACCATTGTTGGATATGGGACAAGTAAAAAAGGTTTAAACTATTTGCTAATTAAGAATTCATGGGGACAAAGTTGGGGTGAAAATGGGTATATGAAGATTCAAAGGAATGTGGAAAGGCAAGGTGGCTTATGTGGTATCGCCATGAAAGCTTCGTATCCAACTGCATAAGTTCATATTACTACAATTAGTTAGCCGTGTCAAATGGTCTAAGATATATGTTGTGTTTTTCTTCCTTTCATATGGTGTTGATGTTTGTGGTTTGTTTGGAACTATGAGTCCTGCACTCTTGCCAACCTTTTATCTATATAATGAATAAATGATTATTTATTTACAAATATCGTATCACCTTCGATCTTTTCTGCTATCAATATATCCACAATTCTTCCAAATCTCTCACATCTTATTTCAATCCAATATCTGCCAACATTTGGAGCTAAAATCTCTAACATACAGAGATTACAATTAAATTTTATATCAAAATTATACGCATCTCACATTCATTAAATTTATTTGAATAAAATAACATCATAAATGCGAAGTAAGCCAATTTTAAAATTGACTTTACAAAATTATGAAATATCTACATAAAATGCCAATCAAAGTCAATAATTTAATTGCCTAACTTAAGAAATATATAAATTAAATGCAAACCAACCATTTTTTAAGATACAAAATTTAATAAAGTAAAATTTGTTTAGTCAAGAGCAAAATAAAATACAAAAGCGTGCTTAAATCTATCGATTTTATGAGATCTTTGAATTTTGTAGTTTTAATCTTTTAAATTAGTAGATAAGTAATTTAAAAAGTTAAATCTACTTTAATTCCTAATCAGCCCAGTATTAGTTAGAAATTAATATTTGATTCATATTTTATTTAATAATTAAAGCTCAATAAATTTTAATTAAATTAGATCACTTTTAATTTAGATTAACTTTCTTAGGTGGATATTTTTCCAACAATCCTTTTCTCCTTTAAAATATCTCTTCACTTGTGTGATATTTTAATCGTACATAGTGGGGAAGTTGGAAGGTTGATGGTTAAATCCAAGTGAAGTGTTTGCATGCACCAATACAACTGGAAAACAGCAATGAAGGGATGAATATTTAACTCTGGTTTAATAAGTTTTTCTCTCAGTTCGTCCTCAAATTACGTGTTAACCTATGTTTAAAATAATTGTAGGCGAAGGTAATGAGATTTCCCCTTATCAATTGCAACACTTTAATCAAATTGGTTTTATTTAAAAAAAATCATTTTAAAAACAAGTTTTTACAATTTATTTGAGTTTAAAAAAAAATTATAAAAATCACAACTGTCTACAAGAAATTGAGTAAGCTCGTCCCTCTAAAAAATTTGTGCAATTTAATCCATGTCAATTTTGAATGTCAGCAACTATGAATAATGGGTAAACTAAAAATATAGTCATCCAACTATGCACTTGGTTCTATTTTGGTCACCCACCTATTAATTTTTTTTATTTAGTCACTTGATTTTTTTAAATTAAATATTTCAATCACTCACTTATTAGTTATCGTCAACTCAGTAATGAAAGTCAAATGTGGACTTTTTATTGGTCTAATAACAATGTCTAGATGTTGAGGGTTAAAGTTATTATTATGCCAATTAGCCGGCTGGTGATAGAAAATGACCAAAATTGAATAGTCGAGCGATTATTTTATAAATTTTCATAGTTGGGCAACCAAAAACGAAATTTATTAATAATTTGGTGACTATTATGCAATTTACCCTTAACATAATGGGAGTGTTGAATTTTTTCAACTCAAGGAAGAAAAACAAATACAAACAAACTTGTAGTAGGGTTAATCAATTAAAAATATTTATTTAAATCAAATATTTTATTGGCCTTTTATTTGGATTTTTCATAAGATGACTTCATTAAAAATAGTTATTTTAATCAAATTTTGTAGTATATATAGATTCATTGAGTGCTAGATCTTTCAATTAGCGTAGTATCTCTGCCAAACAATGATGAGTTTAATCCATGTTTTTTTGTTTTTAATTTTTGGGACATTGGCATCTCTTGCCATGTCCCGAACAATCCATGAAACCTTCATTGTTGACAAACATGAGCAATGGATGGTTGATTATAATCGAAAATATGAGAGCAAATTAGAGAAGGAGAAGCGTCTTAATATATTCAAGGAAAACTTGGAATATATTGAGAGCTTCAACAATGGCGGAAATAGGAGTTTTAAGTTAAGTCTCAATGAATTTGCAGACATGACACAAGATAAATTCATTGCAGCTCATACCGGATACAAGATGCAAGGCAATCCCACACTGTCCGAATCAACATCTTTTATGTATCAAAACGTCTCAGATGTTCCAACAAGCTTGGATTGGAGGGCCCAAGGTGCTGTCACTCCTGTTAAGTTTCAAGGTCAATGTGGTAAGTCTCAATTTACATACAACCATTTATTAAGTTAACGTTACAAATCAATCGAACACAAATGCAGTCGAAATTAATTAAAAAGTCATCTTTTTACAATCTAACTTGTATTATTATAAGAGTTTTTTTGTATATAAAATCATTAAAAGTACCCATTATGGGATTTAAGCTTAAAGCATTAGTTTTTAAACCTTTAATTTTATTATTTTAATTAAAATTTTATTTAATTTTTATATAAAATTTTAGTTAATATATTTTTTACATAAATATCTTTCATCGACATCATAGATATCTCATAATCTAATGTATATATATGTAGGGAATTCACTTATATTACTATAAAACTAAGAGTGAGTTTGGATGGGTGGTGCGTTTACCTACCATTACTATAAAAACAACAGTGACGGTGAGATTAGATACTGTAGCGATACTGTAGTATGAGACAAAAAGTAAGTTAAACACACAGCACCCAATCACCCATTTAAACCCACCCTAAGTTAATTTTACATCATTGTAGAAAAGAAATAATTATCTGCAATATATTTGCTTAATTCAACATCATATGTGATGTTGTATTAACATAAATAATATTAGTCAAGGTTTAAGTAAATTAAAATGTCAAATTATTTAATTAATATACAAATCTTTCAATCCTTCGATATATTTTGAAAAAAATTAATTTTTAAATGATATGATAGAAATATTAGATCGATTCCAAATTAAAACATATATCATATAAAGTGGTAAGAAAATGCAAACTTACTTTAACATTGATGTATAATTATAATATTTAAAAAAGTATTTTTAAATAAAAGAGGTAAAAGTTTATGGAGACTCTTATATTAGGAGTCGAATTGCATGTTGTCCTCTCTACTCAAAATATGGGCAAATGAATCCTCGCACATTAATCAAATAGCAAACTCGTCTCTTAAAAATTTCATTCATTTTTATTATGAAAAATTGGTCTTTATATATCAACACACATGGCAAGCCATGTGTCATTATTTGGTTATTTTGTCAGTCACGACAGTTTTTAATAGTACAAATGAATTAAATTTTAAACACAAAAAACTTATTTACTTTTTAATTCAATATATAAAAATTAATTTTGCTCAATAAGACTTATTTACTTTTTAACAACCACGTGTAACTATTTAATTTTTCCGTACAATATGTTAGTATGCTAACCCAACTCCTATAAAATATTTTATAAATATTGCTCAGCCAAGAAGCATTCATTTATTTTTTTCAGTAATTGTTTTATACTTAACAAAGGGTTATTGTTGGTTTACTTCGCAGGATGTTGTTGGGCATTTTCAGCAGTGGCAGCCATTGAAGGGATAGTCCAAATCAAAACTGGTAGTTTAATCTCATTATCTGAGCAACAATTGTTGGATTGCAGCACAGATGGAGGAAACAGAGGTTGCGATGGTGGACAAATGGTAAATGCTTTCGAATACGTTATCCGAAACCAAGGACTAACTACTGAAGAAAGCTACCCATATCAAGAAACGCAAGAAACTTGCGACACTGAGAAACAGATAAACAAAGTCGCCACCATCAATGAATATCAAATGGTGCCTGAAAACGACGAAGAAGCGTTGCTTATGGTCGTCGCAAGTCAACCTGTCTCAGTTGCAATCGAAGGCCATGGACAAGACTTTCGGTTTTACAGCGGGGGAGTGTTTACCGGAGATTGTGGCAATGCTCTCTCCCATGCAGTCACCGTTGTCGGATACGGAACAAGTGAAGAAGGTTTAAACTACTGGCTGGTTAAGAATTCATGGGGAGAAACTTTGGGTGAAAATGGATATATTAGGATTCAAAGGGACGCGAATACACCAGGTGGCTTATGTGGTATCGCCATGAAAGCTTCGTATCCCGTTATGTAAGTTCATATAATGGACATTTCTCTACCTATATATATATATGTGGTTGTACTGCTTGACTAATTTTCGAGCATACTGATAGGTAAGTTACGATAATTAATTAGCAGTGTTAAATGGTCTAAGATATGTGTTGTATTTTTTCTTTTTACTAAAATGCCATTTCATTACTTCGGGAGGACGAAGTTTACAAAGATTAATATATATTAGATTTTATTAAATCTCATAAAGGATGACAAACCAAATTAGAGAAAAAAAAAAACAATACATCATGCCTAAATATTAGGGTATTCAAATTTCAGTTAAAATCGAGTTAACCTATTGAATCGATCTAATTCGATTAATTAGTTGATTAATCGATTTAATTCGGTCGGAGGTTGGTTAATAATTTTTTAGAAGTTCGGTTATCAGTTAATTCGGTTTGAAATTGGGTAATTAACTTAATTAATAATCAATAATACAAATTATATGTAGTTTTAATTCGGTCAATGAACGTTATCAATTTATTTATTTTTTATATTTTTTTAACAAAGAAAACAATAAACAAATAAATTTCGGTTTGGTTAATATTTTTTGAAAAATTTTCGATTCAATTAATAGTTAAAAGTAAAAAAATTTGGTTACTTAAATTAATACTAGTTCGGTTCGGTTCGGTTAACCGTTTGAACATCCCTCCTAAACACAACAACAATACAATCACCTACAAACACACACCAACACAAAATTACATATTTCACCTTTTTTTTCAGTAAAATTGGAAATTTATAATTTAGTCTTTATATTTTCCCATCTTTTCAATTTAGTCTTAAAAAAATTTTCATCTTACCAATACATATCCCCACCTATTCTTATATTTGTCAATTCATCACCAATAACTTACTTTTTTCATTTTGGTCATATTTTCATTTTAATCCTGAACTTTTCAAAACTTGTAATTTAATCTTTTTCCACGTTTTACTTAACTTTATTTCCATAATAAATGCTTTATCAATTTCATGGTTTTGTCATTGAAAAAGTACCACGTATCTAATAAAAAATTTCCCACACCAATAAATCAATGAGAGCTACTTCTTAGTCCTTTATCTACTTCTAGCCTACACAAAGTAATATAAGATATACTAATTTCCAAACAGATTACACATTGACAGCCACTTCCTAATCCTTTTCTTACTTCATCTGCATTCTAGTAAAAGTCCTCTAGTAGTACTTTGTTCTCACAATGATAAGATGGAAGGAAGCTATAAAACTATTCAATTAAGCTCAGTTGAATAGGATTACATAATCATGCCTTCCTTAGTCTATAAGAGTCATCCCTTCACATTGACAGTCACTTCACTAATCCTTTCCTTACTTCATCTGCATTCTAGTAAAAGTCCTCTAGTAGTATTTTGTTCTCACAATGATTGTCGAAACCATTTTTATTTATTTTTTTAAAAAAACGAAAATTAGGTGTCGATAAAAATTTGGAGTCGCCACTAATCTTTTATTAAGGTGTGATTGGATCACCCAAAAAAACGACTTTGGTCTACGAGTTTCAGAAAAACGGATTCGGGAGTCAGTTACGTACGAGGAAGGATTAGCGCCCTCGTAACACCCAAAAATTGGTACCAAATTAATTAATTAATGTCTTAAAGTCGAGAGTTTAAAAAATACTATCCTTAGTTAAATTAAATTATTTATCAAGACTTTCTCTTTTTGAAAAGAAAAATATCACACCCAATGTGTTAGGGCACAACATTTTATTCTCTTCAAGATGAGTTGGTCCAAAAAACTCGTATAAAATTTAAGAAAATATCTAATTGTTTAAAATTTATGAAGAAATCGCAACCCAATACGTTAGGGCACAATTTCCTAAAATTCCAAACATTCAATATTTCATTTATTTTTTTAAAAAAATCTTTGGCTCGAGAAATCAACGTGTCACATCCAATATGTTAGGACACAACCTATTGAATTCTTGATGGCAAGTTTTGTTTTGTTTGACTAAAGAGCAATCCTCGATTGTTAGATTTTACGAAGAAAATCGGAACCCAATACGTTAGAGCTCAATTTTCTTGAAAATCCTAAATACGAGTATTATCTCTATTTTGAAAAGTTCTATTTCTAAATTTGAGTGAAAAGATAACGTAATGTTAAATTATATGTACAAATGCTACTAATAAATACAACAATAATAAATACATCAATGGCATAAAAATAATATAAACAAATAAATAAACGAAATGAAAAGACAATAATCCATGACATGCAAAATATTAAATGTAAACACAATTATATAACGAATGAGGAAAGCAAACAAAATAAATGAAGAAAAGAATATGTATAATATGAACATAGAAATTATGAAGATTAAAATATACATATGATTTACAAATAAATTTTTGGGTTATGGAACTTATATATATATGCAATACATAATATTTATGAATATAAAGAAAAATAGATAAACATATATAGATTATAAAATAGGTGTTTAAAAATATATATATTTGAGCTTTTTTAAAAAGAATAAATATCCATATGGATATAAATAAAACATTTGTTAAAAATATATATACACATGTACATATAAAAATAAAATAATAATTACATTATAGAAAATATACATATATAAAGGAAAATAAATGGATACATAAAAGTATATATATGTATATATATATAAATATTAAATAATAATTACAATATTAAAAATAAATATACGTACATATAAAAATATTTGTTTAAAAATATATAAATAAATAAATAAAAACAACAAATATATATATAAATAAAAACTAATTACGAAAAAAGAAATAATTACATTACGGAAGTTAATTAATTTAAAAAAATGAAAAAAAACTAAATTGAACTGAATATGAAAAATCTGGGGGCAAATCTGCAAATAAATAAAATCCAAAGGATTAAATTGAACACGCGATTACATAGAGGGGCTGGAAGGGAAATTTTCCCTTCTCCTCTAAAACAGCGTCGTTCAGGTAGGGTTAAATTGAAATTGAAAATAAATAAAAGGGTGAATTTAAAAATATAAAAACTTAATTATAAAAATACTAAAAAGCGGAGGGGCTAAAAGTGCAATTTGCCCCTCCGCATAAAAACACGCTGATCGTAGGACGGGTCGGGTCAGATTCGGGTCGGCCTCCCCAAAACGATGCCGTTTTAGCACTTGGGGAGGCCTAATGAAACGACATCGTTTCAATAGCCTATTTAAGCCAAAATAATTCCAAAAAAATTTATTCTTTCGTGTCCCTTAAAAAAACAGAAAAAAAACCCTTCAAAAGCTCTCCCTCCTCCTGTTCTCCGACTAGGGCCCGGTCATTGATCGGTCATCAGCCACCGCGCCAGCCGCCGATCTCTAGCGCCGGCACCGCCGTCTGCGATGGCCGAAAAGAGAGAAAATGACCCTTTTGGCCCTCTCGACCCTTCCAAGCCCAGATTTGAGTTCAAATCTTCCAAAAAATCCACAAAAAGCCTAAAAAATGTCAAGCAACCTTTCGATTTTCGGCCATTGATCCTCGGGGGTGGCTCCCTCGACCGTTTGAGAAGCAAACATGTTGTTTCTTTCCCTTTATTATTTATTTTATTTATTATACGAATGAAGAAAGAAAAAAAAGTAGATTAAAATAAAACAAATAAAAAAGCTGTAAAAATAAACCTTTGGACTGATCTTTGCTCTGTATTGAGTTCTCTGTTTTTGATTGAAAGTAGTTATTTCTTTATTGATTTCAAATTTGGATCCCTATTACAGTATGTTCATGGCTTTTTTATAGCGAAATGAAAAATAAAAGAAAGAAACAAATCTTGTTTGATTCGATTTACGAATCTTTGATTTTTCTTTCTATCTTTTTTGTTTATTTCTTTCCTTGTTGTGCAGGTGAAGATCGCATGAAGATTCGGCTCTTGACTGCGGCGCGGATGAGCTACGGCACTGATGCATTCCGTAGAAACCCTAGGGTTTCTTTATTTGTTCTGGGCCATGGCATTTGGGCCTCTATTCATTTTAGATTTTGGGCCACCTAAGCCCATTTGTAATTTGGGTTCTTTAGACCCGGCCAAAATAGGGTGTTACAGCTGCCCCTCTTTGCTCATTTTCGTGTAACAGGAACGAAGCAAAGACTTTAAAACGCCCAATTTTGCCCGGTCGTACTGGACTTTGGTACTCTTCTTCTGCAAGTAGCCTCGTTCCTCCACTGCATCTTCAGAGGTATAAGCTTTGATGCTACAATCCACTCCACTGTAACTTCAGGGAGATAAGACTTGTAGCTTCAACTTGATCTGCCGCAACTTAAAGACGAATTTGATACGATCTGCTCTATTTCTGGGGTCTACTCCACTGCAACTTCAGGGAGATAAGACTAGATGCGATCTGCTCTCTGTAACTTCAGAGAGATAAGATCTAAGGTTTTAATCCGCTCTACTGCAACTTCAGGGAGATAGGATTATCGACTTTAATCTGCTCCACTGCAGCTTCAGGGAGATGATATTAGATGCGATCTGCTCTCTGCAACTTCAGAGAAATAAGATCTGTGATTTTAATCCGCTCCACTGTAACTTCAGGGAGATAGGATTATCGGCTTTAATCTGCTCCACTGCAACTTCAGGGAGATAAGATTTTCCATCTTCAGTCTGTCTCACTGCAACTTCAGGAGGATAAGACTTGCTTACTTAGTCTGCTCCACTGCAACTTCAGGGAGATAAGACTAAATGTGATATGCTCTCTACAACTTCAGAGAGATAAGATCTGATTTTAATCCACTCCACTACAACTTCAGGGAGATAGGATTATCGGCTTTAATCTGCTCCACTGCAACTTTAGGGAGATAAGATTAGATGCGATCTGCTCTCTGTAACTTCAGAGAGATAAGATCTGTGTTTTTAATCTGCTCCACTGCAACTTTAGCGAATAGGATTATCGGCTTTAATCTGCTCCACTGCAACTTCAAGGAGATAAGATTTGCCATCTTCAGTCTGCCTCACTGCAACTTCAGAAGGATAAGACTTGCTTACTTAGTCTGCTCCACTGCAACTTCAAGGAGATAAGACTAGATGCGATCTGCTCTCTGCAAATTCAGAGAGATAAGATCTGATTTTAATCCACTCCACTACAACTTCAGGGAATAGAATTATCAGCTTTAATCTGCTCCACTGCAACTTCAGAGATATAAGATTAGATGCGATCTGCTCTCTACAACTTCAAAGAGATAATATCTTTGTTTTTAATCTGCTCCACTGCAACTTCAGGGAGATAGGATTATCGGCTTTAATCTGCTCCACTACAACTTCAGGGAGATAAGATTTGCCATCTTCAGTCTGCCTCACTGCAACTTCAGGAGGATAAGACTTGCTTACTTAGTCTGCTCCACTGCAACTTCAGGGAGATAAGACTAGATGAGATCTTCAATCTGCTTCACTGTCAATGTAGGAAAGCAAGATCTACTATCTAGACTTATCTATCCTCTGGGGAACCTGACCTGTATAATGAGCCTAATTATGCCTAGTGATTAGGACGCTATGATCAAAATGAATCAAATGCTCCTAACTAGACATGTATGAATGACATTTGAATGAATGCATAATGTCATTTTTCGAGAATGATCCCTCATTATCACCCAAGTTATCATTACTCCAAAGTTTATTAAGGCTTTATCGCTGACGTGCTACAACGCCTTTTGCTCAACTGACATCAAATTGCCCCCACTGTGAATCTCAAAGATCAATCTACTGGGATGCAAAAATTAGCTTTTCCTTAATCCTCCCTCGAGGATGCGAATCATGAAACACCTTGGTTATTTACACCATTCCCCAAGTATCATACTAAATTCTTATGTGCAAATGAAGAGTTTCTTTTCCAAAGGAAACTTCTTCCTACTCCTTGAAACGTTGTCACCAATCAAGATTTCTTGTCGTCTTGTCCAATCAACATTTGGATAGCAAAATCTGAAAGAACAGTCTTGATTTAGACTTTCCTTCTTTGACATTTCAACTTTTAAAATTGGTACGTTCTAAACAATAGTCTTGTTTCAGGTTACTAAACTATTTAGAAATTCCAAAAGTAATATGCAAAACTTCTTTTGTGAAAGTTTTTTAGTCCATTAATCATTATTCTAATGCAACATGCTTGCTCAAAGATTAAGATACTGACTAAGAAATGAATTAATTCAATGGATAACTCGAATAATAAAAAAAGAATTTATTGATAGCAAATGTCTTGAAAAGAAAAAGTATTCAAGAACATCGAAGAATGAAGTATTTACAAGAAAAAACAAACTCGGTACAAGTTATATGAAGACTAGGTGCCTTGGATATCGCCGCTTGAACTTCTCCGTGCAAACCAAGAACCATTCTGAATTGAACATGTGTTTAGGGGATTTACAGCACTTTGTCGATGCCCCCAAGACGTCGTATATCCTTTCCTTGTTGACTTAAGTGTAGCAGGATCACCATATGCCCCAATCTGATAGTGTTTGAGCCGCCCTTTTCAGGTTTTCAATTCAAACCCCCTTTAGTCTTAAGGCACCCTTTTCGGGTTTTCGCCTTGGCCTCTCCATTTTTTTAAGGATCAAAGCGCCCTTTGCGGGTTTTCACTTTGATTCCTCTTTTGCCATCAAGTGAAATATTTCTTGACTGAATCAGAATTTACAAGATTCGGTAAGCTTTTACCATCCATTTCATTCAAAATCAAAGCACCTCCAGAAAAAGCCTTTTTTACAACATAAGGTCCTTCCCAATTTGGCATCCATTTCCCTCTGACATCCTTTTGTAAAGGGAGGATTTTTTTCAAAACCAAATCCCCCTCATGAAATTCTCTTGGATGAACCTTCTTATTATAAGCTCGCATCATTCGCTTCTGATACATTTGACCATGACGAATAGCTTTTAGTCTTTTCTCTTCAATCAAGTTCAACTGATCATACTGAGATTGGATCAATTCGACCTCATCCAACTTTAGCTCAGCCAATACCCAGAGAGAAGGAATTTCAACCTAAATAGGTAAAACAGCCTCCATTCCATAAACCAAAGAAAAAGGTGTTGCCCCAGTAGAAGTCCTGACAGATGTTCGGTAAGCCAGAAGAGCGAACGGTGACTTCTAATGCCAAACCTTGTAAGTTTCAGCCATTTTAGCCACAATCTTCTTAATATTTTTGTTGGCCGCCTCTACTGCACCATTCATTTTTGGATGATACGGTGATGAATTATGGTGTCTGATATTGAACTGTTCACAGACTTCTGCTATTGTGCTGTTGTTCAAATTCAGTGCATTGTCAGATATGATCCTTTCAGGCATTCCATATCGACATATGATCTCTTTCTTCAAAAACTTACTGACTGCTGACTTCGTGACATTAGCATATGAGGCTGCTTCTACCCACTTAATGAAGTAGTCAATAACCACAAAAATGAAATGATGTCCATTAGAAGCCTTCGGCGATATTGGCCCAATGACATCCATCCCCCACATGGAGAAAGGCCATGGGGAAGTCATAACATGAAGAGGTGAGGGAGGCGCATGCATTTTATCCCCATAAATTTGGCATTTATGGCACTTCTTGGCATAATTAATGCAATCTCCTTCCATGGTGGACCAGTAATTTTCGAACCTCATGATCTATCTAGCCATGGTGAACCCATTGGCGTGTGTTCCACAAATATCCTCATGGACTTCTTCTAAAATATCCTTAGCCTCCACAGCATTCACGCATCTCAACAGTACTCGATCCTTTCCCTTTTTGTACAGAATCTCTCAATCTAGGACATAGTCAATAGCTAATCTCCTCAATGTCCTCTTATCATTCTCCATTGCCTAATCAGGATATTCATGATTCTTCACATATAGTAATATATCTTGGTACCAGGGATGATCATTACTCTCCACTTCTTCAATACTGTAGCAGTGGGCCGGGATCTCATAAATACTAATTTGAATGGTCTTCATGTCCTCTAATGTCTTCACTTTAATCATGGAGGCTAAAGTGGCAAGAGCGTCAGCCATCTGATTTTCTTTTCGTGGGAGATAACAAAAGATAATGTTGTCAAACTCTTCGATCAATTCCAGAACCAATCTCCAATAACGGATCAACTTAGGGTCTCTTGTCTCCTATTCCCCTCTTAGTTGGTATATTACCAATGCTCAGTCTCCGTACACTTCTAATGTCTTAATTTTCCGCTCTATGGCTGCCCGTATACCCATGATGCAAGCTTCATACTCAGCCATGTTATTAGTGCAATCAAAGTCCAATTTACTGGTGAAAGGATGATAATCTCCATTCGGAGACACCAGGACTGCCCCAATCCCATTGCCTAACGCATTCGATGCTCCGTCAAAGTTTAATCTCCAAGAATGATTTTCTTGGGGATCCTCTTCAACATTTGCCACATACATTAAATCTTCATTCGGGAAATCGAAGTCTAGAGGCTCATAATCTTCTAAAGCTCTGCTAGCCAAGAAATCTGCTATCGCACTCCCCTTGATGGCCTTCTGACTTACATATACGATATCAAACTCAGAAAGCAAGATTTACCATCTGCCATTCTTCCATTCAATGCCGTTGATTCCATCATATACTTTAAAGGGTCTAATTTTGAAATTAGCCAAGTCGTGTGATAGAGTAAGTATTGCCCCAACCTCTTGGTTGTCCAAATCAAGGCGTAACATAGTTTTTCGATAGGCGAATATCTCATTTCACAATCAGTGAATTTCTTACTGAGATAGTATATCGCCTTTTCCTTCTTTCCAGTCGCGTCATGTTGACCTAACACGCATCCCATGAAGTTATCGAACATCGTCAAATACAAAATCAATGGTCTATCTGGGCTAGGTGGTGACAGCACTGGATTGTTAGATAAGTATTGATTTATCTTTTCAAAGGCTTTCTGGCATTCTTCATTCCAGACATCAGGATTATGTTTCCTCAATAGGCGAAATATGGGATCACATTTCTCGGTCAACTGTGAAATGAACCGAGCAATGTAATTTAGTCTTCCTAAGAAACCTCGAACTTCTTTCTGAGTACGTGGTGGTGGTAAATCTCGTATTGCCTTGACTTTGTCTGGGTCAATCTCGATTCCTCTTTCACTGACTATGAAGCCCAATAACTTTCCTGAGCTGGTTCCAAAAGTGCATTTTGTCGGATTGAGCTTGAGCTGAAACCTCCTTAGTCTTAAGGACAATTTTCTTAGGACCTGTACATGCTTCTCCTCTGTTCTGGATTTGGCGATCATATCATCAACATACACCTCAATTTCTTTGTGCATCATATCATGAAACAAGGCTACCATGGCTCTCTGATATGTTGTTGCCGCATTCTTTAATCCGAATGGCATTACTTTATAGCAAAATGTTCCCCACAAAGTAATGAATGTAGTTTTTTCCATATCCTCCGGATGCATCTTTATTTGATTATATCCTGAGAACCCATCCATGAAAGAAAATAGCGAATATCCCGCCGTATTATCGGCTAGAGTATCAATATGTGGCAATGGAAAATTGTCCTTTGGGCTTGCTTTGTTCAAATCTCTGTAATCCACGTACATTCATACTTTTCCATCTTTTTTGGGAACTGGAACGATGTTGGCTACCCATTTAGAATATTTGACCTTCTGTAAAAATCTAGCATCAAACTGCTTCTTGACCTCCATTTTTATTTTAAGCACAATATCAGGCCTCACTCTTCTGAGCTTCTGTTGAACTGGCTTGCAATCTTCCCTTATAGGTAAGCGATGCACTACAATGTCAGTACTCAATCCGGGCATATCCTGGTATGACCATGCGAAGACATCTTTGAATTCTTGGAGTAATTCAACGAGGTCCCGTCTTGTCTTTGCGGCAATCTCAATTCTAGTTTTCACCTCTTTTCCTTCTTCCAAGCTCACAACTTCTACTGATTCTTTGTGAGGTAGGATTTGTTTTTCTTCTTGTTCTACCATCCTCAACAAGTCTAGAGATAAACCATAATCTTCATCACCTTCAAAGTCGTGCGATCCCTCTAAACACATGTTTCGTTCAAAATGACACTCTAACTTCATAACGGCGTCATTCACGTCGTTGATATACATGGACCTAATATGGTTGCAAAAGAATGTATGAATTTATGTATAATTACTTGTGCAATGTGATTATAAATGAAAGAATAGATTTATTTGTATGGAAAGAATAAAAGAATATCTGCTCGAAACGATTGCAAAGATGTATTTTATTAAAATAATGATATTTAAACGTAAGCCTATTTCACAAAAGAGTTCTTGTTATTTCTAGGCTAAAACAACAAGTTTGTTCTGAATATTACTCTGAGATAGTTCTAAAGACTTCAGGTATTTCTTCCGCAGTCCAATTATTTAGAACACTCCCAGGTTCATAAGGACAAATGTCTAACCAGCTCCTCTCTTCATTCGCATGCTCATGAATGGCATTGATATGCATATTTCCCAACGTCTCTTCGATGTTTTCCTTAATTGGCATCTTTCTCTCAGAATGAATAACTCCTCCAAATACGAAAGTTTTGGACACGTGTGGAATTATCATTGGCTCCCATTTAGTTTCCTCCCCACTTAGACGCGCCCTTCTTCTATCCTGCATTTTTTCTAACTTCTTCTTTCTCTGTCCTCTGTTTGGCTTGTATCCTAAGCCGAAGTGATCTTGCTTTTCTTTCAGCACTGGAACCTCAGTCCTCCCTTGAAGATATCTCCCTAGGCCTTTTCCAGGTAAAGCTCATTTTCCTACTAACAACTGCAAACCCATCTTTGTAGTTTTGGATAATTTAAGCACCAAAATTTTGCTCCCTTCAGGAACAAATGCTGCATTTACAAACTCCAAAGATCGAAATGAGCATTCTACCGCCTCGTCATTAGTCTCCACGTAAGTTATCTCACTGGATACAGTTGCTATTATATCCTCTTCGGCGTTTATTGTCACTAGCCGACCCTCTAACACTAACTTCAGCTTCTGATATAATGATGACGGTACTACCCCTGTCGAATGTATCCATGGTCTTCCTAAAAAACAATTGTAGGAAGGTTTGATATCCATCACAATAAAATCTACCTTATAAACTGTTGGGCCAACCAGTAAAGGTATCTCAATTCTTCCCATGACCTTTCTTTCTGTACCGTCAAACGCCCTCACTATATTTTGGCATGTTTTCATGTGCGAGCTGTCTATGGGAAGCCTGTTAAGTGTGAATAATGACAACACGTTCAAAGTTGATCCATTGTCAATCAATACTCCTGGCAAAATATGCCCCTTGCATAGTACAGTGATATGCAAAGCCTTAGTAGATCCCACGCCCCCAGGCGATATTTCATCATCGTTGAAGAATATGAAGTTATCAGCACTGATATTATTGACCAACCGATCCAATTTGTTGACAGAAATATCGTTGGCCACATAAGTTTCGTTCAGGACTTTCATCAACGCACTTCGGTGTACTTCTGAATTCAAGAGCAAGGTTAGTATGGATATGCGAGTTGGTTGTTTGTGCAACTATTCGACAACATTAGACTCGCTGTACTTCAAGAATTTAAGGAATTACACGGCTTCTTCCTCCTTTACTGGCTTATTGATAGACAACACAGGCTCAGCTATTCTCCCTTCTTGTTCCACTATTACGGCCCTTCCTTTCACATGTTCTGGATCAGCACTCACATCATGGTCCTTTGTAGTCTCCATTCCAGGGACAGTTGTATTGCACTCGTAGCTCCATGGAATCTTCCTATTATCTTGGTAAGAAAAGGTTGCAAGTTTCTTTATTATGATCCTTGGCATTACTGGCGTTCTCACTTTATCATTCTTTGGTCGCGAGATGATGACCACAGGCTGTGTGCTACTCTTGGAACCTTCGTGGATTTAGATGTGCAGATACTCCCCTCCTCCTTAACTTCTTCATAAAACTCCATTTCCTTGTTATCCATCAGGCCTTGAACCAAGGCTCTGAATTCTGTGCATTCCTGAATCTCATGTCCTTCCTCATGATGGAACCCACAGTAGTTTTCCACCCCTTCAAAGCTTCTTTCTGAATTCAATACAAGCAACCCTCTTTCTACCATATTCTTCCAGACCCATCTCAAAGGAATCTTCACTTCTGCAATATTTCCCTTGATTTTCCTACTCGTGTTCCCTCTTATCATGTTTACTCTATTTTCATTGTGATTAGGTAATGGATTCTCTGTACTGGGTGAATCATCCACTTTAACGACACCCATGCTTATGAGTCTTTCTACCAGCTTCTTGAACGTCGTGCAATGTTCTATGGAGTGCCCCATGATTCCTGCGTGATAATCGCATTATGCGTTTGCATCGTACCACTTGGGGTATGGGGGTTGTAGAGGTTTCAAGTGGTAAGGGGAAACCACGTATGCATTGAATAGATTCTGATATAGCTCCCTATACGACATTGGAATTGGCGTAAATTGAAGCTTCTCCGTATTTTTCCTTGTGTCAAATCCCCGTTTTGATGATCCTTATTGGTTAACAGCCACTTTTCCCGGTTGATTCACCGTAATCGTCTTTGAATATGAACTTGTGTTGTTGACCTCATTTTCTTTTTTCTTCGAGGCCGACCTTCTGCTACTTTCTCCAGCATCTATATTCCCGCTTTTGATAGCATTTTCTATCATTTCGCCATTCATAACTATGTCAGAAAAGCTTTTAGTAGCACTTCCTAACATATGTGTAATAAATAGGGCCTTCAATGTATTAACAAAAAGCATCGTCATCTCTCTTTTTAGAAGAGATGGCTAAACCTGGATGGCAACCTCCCTCCATCTCTGTGCGTATTGCCTAAAACTTTCACCGGGTTTCTTTTCCATGTTCTACAGAGTGATCCTATCAGGTACCATGTCAGTCACATGGCTGTACTGCTTTATGAACGCCTGTGCTAGATCTCTCTATGAATTAATCTGGGTACGGTTCAATTGATTGTACCACTTGGATGCTGCCCCTGTGAGGCTATCGTGGAAGCAATGTATTAGGAGTTGGTCATTATTGACGTAACTAGCCATTCGTCTGCAAAACATGGTAATATGAGTTTCGGGGATACTAGTTCCATTGTACTTCTCAAACTCTGGCATTTTGAATTTGTAAGGGAGTACTAAATCCGGAACCAGGCTCAATTCTTTAGCATACATCCCATAGTAGCTTTCCGCACATTCCATCGCTCTAAATTTCTCTTTCAGCCATTTGTACTTTTCCTCTAGCTGTTTTAGCAATTCATCATTCATTTTCTCTTTCCCAGCCATTTCATCGAAGTCAATGATAGCAGGATTAACAAGGTTGACTCCGGCATTAGAGCCTGATCCAGCCTGAAGATTCATTAGCGTTGCAGCGTCGTCTTGGAATTGCTGAGGCTTAATGGTAACAAAGGACCTACGCGGGTATATCTCAACTTGCTGGGGGGTAAATTCTGGAGGATATACAAATCCCTCATTGTCTCCCTCTTCAACATTGAGCACAGAGCCTTTTCCTTTATCAGTTCCCTTGTTCAACCATTGAGTCAACTGAGCTATCATACTCCCTTGAGATTCTATCATTTTGTCTATCATTTTTTGCTGCTCATTCATTTGCTTTTGAAGCTTCTCCTGCATTTCCTTTTGGAACTGTTCTAGCTTTTCCATCATTTGATCCATGTCCTTAGTTTTTGATCGAGTACCGTAGCGGTGTTTAGTAGGCTGGTTGGTTTCCAGATTAACTGAGAAGTGATTTAAATTAATTAGAATCTTTTAATATTTTTAAATACATGTGAAGAATGCAATGCATGAAATGAATGCAAAAAAGGCGTCAATTTTGATTCAATTCCATTTAAGAAAACTTTACTAGAAAGCAAATTTCTTTACATAAAGTGAATTACAAATAAAGTTTTGTCCTATTACTCAGCATTCTAATCCTCCTAAGTAACACAGCTAACTCTTGCCCCCGATCTGATTCTAATTCATACTTCACACTCAGCATGTCTGCTTGTACTGCCAAAGTGTGTACGTGATCAGCTACTTCTTGGATCTGGACCACAGCTTCCTCCATAATATGATCTGTGCTCCTAACTTGGTTCTGAAAGTAATGTAGCTGTTCCTTATTACGATTTTCATTTGCTTCCAAGTGCTTGATTCGGATTTCACAATTTTGTAATGCCGTTTCTAGCTCTTCGATTCTTTGCTTCATTTCCTTAATCTTGCTCAAGTTTGCTTTCAACTCTATTGCGGAATTTCGATTTTGATACTGACGAAGAGATCTTTCCAACTCAGTCACCCTATCCTCTAACTCGCCCTTTTCCTTTTGGCTTTCTGACAAACTCTTTTCTAAAACCTCGTTTCGCCTCTGCATCTCTTGGAATTTCTGTTCTCATCTATCGGCTTTGTCCTTTTCTTCTCAAATTTTTGCTCGCCACTGTTCTGAAGTTTTTCCCAGCCCAGCAGTTCTTATTGAGAGACACAACTTTTTATAATCCGTCTTCAAACTACCCAACTCCTCCTCAGCCTTATTTTTCTCTTTCCTCAATTTCTTAGTTTCAAGCTTTTGAACGTCTATGTCCAATCTCAAGTTCATCTTTTCCTCCTCCATTCGCTCCATCTTCTTTTCTAAATCCGCATTTCTTGTCTTATGATTTCCAACTCAGAAGGGATGACTCGCAAATGCTCCTCTATTGACTGGCGACTTTCCTGACTTACCTTGGGTATATTACCGTTGATTCTCCTACCCCACCATTCATTATACTCAGGAGTTGTCATCGGACCCACAGCTAACCCCTTCATTCGGCGAGTCTGTTCCCACGTACTAGACATCTCTTGAATTTTCTTTCTATACCCATCATCTTTGTACGAAAATTCACAATCAGCTATCCCTTGGGTTGCAGGTATAAATTGTCTTGACCTATACTGTCTCAGCACCAATAATGGGGCATATCCAATAGCTCCCCAAATTCCAAGTAGTGGAACCCAATCGGAATTACCACATCTATACAAGATCTCATCTGGAAGCAACCAATGGGCTCTCCACTCGATGTCCTCCTTTTGAAGATTTTGCAGAATTGCTATCCACTTCTCCTCCGAGATGTCGTCTCTTCTTGGTGTAGCTACTATCTCCTTTAGTGGTGAATAATTTTCAGACAAAACCTGATACGAAACCTTATCCACCTTCCAAAAATGACTGTGAAATCATACGAGTAGAAGCTGTGCACATCCAATAAATCTGCCCTCACCCGCTTTTCGGCATGCATTCAATGACCTGAAGGTTTCTACCAAAATTGTCAGAATCGGTGTAACCTTCTTATCAAGCCGGTCAAATAGATCGGTGACTGCTTCATCCACATACCCCAAGGCCTTGGGGAAGACAACCAAGCCATATATACTTAAAGCAAAAACATCTAACCTCTTTCTCACGTCTGGGTGTGTTAGAATTTCATCTTTCAAACTTCTCCAAGGAACGCATTTACTATCCCCTTTTTGCTTAATCCGTGCAGCAACCCACTGCTCACTCATCCCTATTATACCCATTAGCTTCTTTGAAAAGGTTGGGACATTTACCGCTCTCGAGTATACCCTGTTTACTTGAAACTTTGAACATCAGAGTAAAGCCACATATTCTTCTATCGTAGGCACCAAATCAACCTTCCCAAATGTAAAGCAGCTATAAGCAGGATTCCAAAACTGGGCGAGGGCTCCAAACAAACGCTTGTCTACCTTTACATCAAGCAAATAAGGCAAATCTCCATAATTATCATAGAATAGCTGTCTGACCTCACCATTCCACTGATCCCATATCTTCTTCAATTCTTGCAAATTGTTTTGAGTTACACTGATACGCGTAAAGTCTCATAATTCTGACACGTACCCATCAGCCAAACTATCACCCTTTTCTTGCTGCGTTGTTTCAGACCAAGTTCGGACAGCTGCATTGTCCTCCACTTTATCAAGAAACCCTTTTTCCATGACAAGCTTTCTATCTAGCAACTGAATATGGAGTGACGCCTTTTATGATGAAATGAAATGTCATGTCATGCAATCAAAATAAAACACAAAAGTCAGTATCAAATATAAGCAAATAATCAAGGAAGAGTAAAACGTCTATTAGGACATCTACTAGGGTTTAATGTGGTTCTACCTAAGGCAAGCTCCTAAGGCTCATTATATGCGGTTTGGCTCTAAAGTAAAGGTACCCAAACCAGTAGATTCCTCGATCTTCACCCATTATAGGCTCATATAGATCAAGTTCAGTTCAGGGGAATACACTTTCCCTATGACTATACGAAAATGAAAATCTCACGAAGGCATAGGTACTGATGTATTCCGAAAGCGGTCCACTATCCTATACGAAGGTGAAATCCTCACGAAGGAATAGTTTCTCACTCCCACTTAGAAGGGTAAAATTATCCAACACATGTAATGTGCAATGCAAACAATATTTAAATCAATTAAGTAAGAAAATAATGAATGCAAAAGGATATCATGAAAATTTTTTAAAATATTTTCTTAACTCTAAGACAAGAATTAATCAACTCTGAGGCTCGACTCTCTTATTTTAAAAAAAGGTCCCCAACAGAGCCGCCAAGCTGTCGAAACCATTTTTATTTATTTTTTTAAAAAAATGAAAATTAGGTGTCAATGAAAATTTGGAGTCGCCACCAATCTTTTATTAAGGTGTGATTGGATCACCCAAAAAATGACTTTGGTCTACGAGTTTCAGAAAAACGGATTCAGGAGTCAGTTACGTACGAGGAAGGATTAGCACCCTCGTAATGCCCAAAAATTGGTACCAAATTGATTAATTAATGTCTTAAAGTCGAGAGTTTAAAAAATACTATCATTAGTTAAATTAAATTATTTATTAAGACTTTCTCTTTTTGAAAAGAAAAATATCACACCCAATGCGTTAGGGCACAACATTTTATTCTCTTCAAGATGAGTTGGTCCAAAAAACTCGTATAAAATTTAAGAAAATATCTAATTGTTTAAAATTTATGAAGAAATCGCAACCCAATACGTTAGGGCACAATTTCCTAAAATCTCAAACATTCAATATTTCCTTTATTTTTTCTAAAAAAAATCTTTGCCTCGAGAAATCAACGTGTCACATCCAATACGTTAGGACACAACCTATTGAATTTCCGATGACAAGTTTTGTTTTGTTTGATTAAAGAGCAATCCTCGATTGTTAGATTTTACGAAGAAAATTGGAACCCAATACGTTAGGGCTCAATTTTCTTGAAAATCCTAAATACGAGTATTATCTCAATTTTGAAAAGTTCTATTTCTAAATTTGACTGAAAAGATAACGTAATGTTAAATTATATGTACAAATGCTACTAATAAATACAACAATAATAAATACATCAATGGCATAAAAATAATATAAACAAATAAATAAACGAAATGAAAAGTCAATAATCCATGACATACAAAATATTAAATGTAAACACAATTATATAACGAATGAGGAAAGCAAACAAAATAAATGAAGAAAAGAATATATATAATATGAACATAGAAATTATGAATATTAAAATATACATATGATTTACAAATAAAATTTTGGGTTATGGAACTTATATATATATGCAATACATAATATTTATGAATATAAAGAAAATAGATAAACATATATAGATTATAAAATAGGTGTTTAAAATATATATATTTGAGCTTTTTTAAAAAGAATAAATATCCAGATGGATATAAATAAAACATTTGTTAAAATATATATACATGTACATATAAAAATAATAATAATAATTACATTATAGAAAATATACATATATATAGGAAAATAAATAGATACATAAAAAGTATATATATATATATTAAATAATAATTACAATATTAAAAATATATACGTACATATAAAAATATTTGTTTTAAAAATATAAATAAATAAATAAAAACAACAAATATATGTAAATAAAACTAATTACGAAAAAATAAAAGAAATAATTACATTATGGAAGTTAATTAATTTAAAAAATGAAAAAAACTAAATTGAACTGAATATGAAAAATGGGGCAAATCGCAAATAAATAAAACCCAAAGGATTAAATTGAACACGAATTACATAGAGGGGCTGGAAGGGAAATTTTCCCTTCTCCTCTAAAACGGCGTCGTTCAGGTAGGGTTAAATTGAAATTGAAAATAAATAAAAGGGCGAATTTAAAAATATAAAAACTTAATTATAAAAATACTAAAAGGCGGAGGGGCTAAAAGTGCAATTTGCCCCTTCGGATAAAAACACGCAGATCCTAGGACGGGTCGGGTCAGATTCAGGTCGACCTCCCCAAAACGACGCCGTTTTAGCACCAGGGGAGGCCTAATGAAATGACGTTGTTTCAATAGGTTATTTAAGCCAAAATAATTCCAAAAATATTCATTCTTCCGTGTCCCTTAAAAAAAACAGAAAAAAAACCCTTCAAAAGCTCTCTCTCCTCCTGTTCTCTGACCAGGGCCCGGTCATCGGCCACCGCGCCAACCACCGATCTTCGGCGCCGGCACCGCCATCTTCGATGGCCGGAAAGAGAGAAAATGACCCTTTTGGCCCTCTCGACCCTTCAAAGCCCAGATTTGAGTTCAAATTTTCCAAAAAATCCACAAAAAGCCTCAAAAATGTCAAGAAACCTTTCGGTTTTCGGCCACTAATCATCGGGGGTGGCTCCCTCGACCGTTTTAGAAGCAAACAGGTTGTTTATTTCCCTTTATTATTTATTTTATTTATTTTACAAATGAAGAAAGAAAAAAAAGTAGATTAAAATAAAACAAATAAAAAAGCTGTAAAAATAAACCTTTGGACTAATCTTTGCTTTGTATTGAGTTCTCTGTATTTGATTGAAAGTAGTTATTTCTTTATTGATTTCGAATTCGGATCCCTATTACAATATGTTCATGGCTTTTTTATAGCCAAATGAAAAATAAAAGAAAGAAACAAATATTGTTTGATTCGATTTACGAATCTTTGATTTTCTCTCTATCTTTGTTGTTTATTTCTTTCCTTGTTGTGCAGGTGAAGATCGCATGGAGATTCGGCTTTTGACTGCGGTGCGGATGGGCTACGACGCAGATGCATTCCGTAGAAACACTAAGGTTTCTTTATTCGTTTTGGGCCATGGCATTTGGGCCTCTATTCATTTCAGATTTTGGGCCACCTAAGCCCATTTGTAATTTGGGTCGTTTAGACCCAGGCCAAAATAGGGTGTTACAATGATAGGATGGAAGGAAGCTATAAAACTATTCAATTAAGCTCAGTTGAATAGGATTACATAATCATGCCTTCCTTAGTCTATAAGAGTCATCCCTTCACATTGTTAAGTACAACATGAGATCAGCAAGTTCAGTTTACCATCGGGGAAAGATCAAAAGATCCGATAAAGTTATCACAGAATCACGATTTACATCAACCTAGGATGAGTCAACTTGCTAAGCAAGCTGGTGACAAGTCACATTCTTCTCAACAGAATTGAGGAATTCCTTAGTTGCATGAACATGAATCTTCCAAAGTCAAAAGACCGAAAACCCAAAAGCGATTAGAAAGCTCATTAAACTAAATTAACTAAATAGATACCCTAACATCGAAATGTTTTGGGCTAACAGTGTGCTCATAACATGTAGGTGATCACCATTATTAATTTAAGAGGGTGGAGTATAAATTTATGGGTAAATTACACCCATGGTCACTTTTGTTTACTTCAGGTTACGTTTTAGTCACTTATGTTTGAAATGTTACGTTTTAGTCACTTATGTTATCGTGTTGTAACATTTTAGTCATTGAGCCATTAATTGTCGTTAACAGTATAACGGTAAGCTAATGTGGCACATTAAATCATCATTTCAAACAAAAAAAATTAGGTTAAATTATACAATTGGTCCCTATATTTTTTTCATTTTGAGCAATTTAATTTTTTCTTTTATGTTCTTTTAACTTTCTTTTTTTTTTCATTATTTTCCATTCTCTTATGCTTCTCCCTCTATTTTCCTACCTTCTCCATATCTTTCAACATATCAGGAAGTCGAATTGGCAGTGAAGAAAAAAGCATGGTATGGGTTTATGGGTTTTGGTTATAGGCAATGATGATTTTCGACTTATTTCTTCACTACCTATTTGGCTTCTTGATATGTTAAAAGAAATGGAGAAGGTAAGAAAATAGAGGGAGAAACATAAGATAATGGAAAATAAAGAAAAATTTTAAAGAACATAAAAAAATTAAATTGCTCAAAATGAAAAAATATGGGGATCGATTGTATAATTTACCCTAAAATTTTTGTTTGAAATGATGATTTAATGTGCCACATCAACTTACCGTTACACTGTTAGCGACAATTAATAGCTCAGTGACTAAAATGTTACAACACGATAACATAAGTGACAAAAATGTAACATTTCAAACATAAGTGACTAAAATGTAACCTAAGGTAAACAAAAGTGACCATGGGTATAGTTTACCCTAAATTTATTAAAAAGATAGCTCTCTTATTTTCCTATAAGAAAATAGTTTTAAGAGAGTAAAAGATGAATCATGTATAATTTACAAAAACCCAAACGATAAGATTGTGTTGAAAATAATTGATATTTTGGAACTTTGAGGTATATTATTTTATTGATAAAATTGAAGGTTTGAATAATAAATTATGGATTTATATTCTATATAATGTGTTCAAAATTGTTGAATGATAAATTGATGCTCAAATTAAACAATAGTTCTGACTCTTGATGAACAGTTGTATCTTTTGAACAGTTATATCTCTTGGTGAACAGATTCATTGCTTTTGGTTTAATATTGCAGCTTTTCATTCATTGTGTCTGTTCACTTATATCTATTAACATTTTAACAAAACTCTTCATAAATCGGTCTAAATTTCTTCATTCATTTCCTCTCCTCTATATAAAGCCAAGTTAAGAGACTTCCAAAACAGATCATCAAAAACCATCAATATAAAAAATTCCTTCTAAATTCATTCCTCCCGGTAATAGAGAAAGACAAGATTGTGTCGATTGATCACTGTTATTGTGCTACTACTGTGATCGTTTGTTGTTGTATCCTGAAAGAGAAACATCCAACCACTACACCAAAACAGGTTTTTAGCGGCGTTTTTTTAGGCCTTTAGCGGCGCTTTTTAACGCCACTAAAGATATTTGCGGCGCTTCTTCAAGCGCCGCAAAAAATGCCGCTAACGAAAACGTCGCAAACGTTTGCAGCGTTTACAAACAAAAACGCCGCTAAAGACCATGTTCTTTAGCGGCGCTTAGAAAAAAACGCCGCTAAAGACCATGTTCTTTAGCGGCATTTTTTTACAAACGCCGCAAAAGAACATGTTCTTTAGTGGCGCTTTTATACAAAAAACGCCACTATTTTGGGGATTTTTTAATTAAATTTTTCATTTTTTCGCCTCTCCAGAGCAAAAATTCAAAAGCAACATTTCAAAAGCAACCAATAGCAATAAATTTATATAATATTTCAACATAAGGGAATAAAATAATATTAATATCAATAAATAAAAGTGAATTCATATTGTTTTTGCAAAAAATGTTAAATGTTAAATGTTAAAATGATAAAAATATTTATGTCATACACT
Organism: Gossypium raimondii; assembly: GCF_025698545.1. Lineage (NCBI taxonomy): Eukaryota > Viridiplantae > Streptophyta > Magnoliopsida > Malvales > Malvaceae > Gossypium > Gossypium raimondii. Next base: position 48,614,400 of record NC_068569.1, on the reverse strand, counting down.
ATGAAGGAGGAAGTTGCGACTTAAACATCTTCATCATAATCTGAAGCTGCTGCTGAAGTTCGTCGTACTTTTTGCTCTGCTCTGCTTCTCTCGCTGCAACCTCCGCTTCCCTCGCTGCAGCCGCTGCTTCCCTCGCTTCCGCCTCTGCTTTAAGTTGTAGCTGGAGTTCTTCATATTTCCTTTGAACCTCAATTGTAGTCGCTTGCATCTGAGCCATCTGGTCTTTTAACCTCTGAACTTCAGCTTGAGCCTGACTCCTCGAAGCCATGTATTGGTGGGAGCTGGATCCAAAATATTGGGTTGGGCTAACAAAAGATCCTTGAAATCGAACCCGACCATACTTTTCAGGACCCAAAACTTCAGTAATAATCCGGTTATCAATATCTTCAAGATGAACCGAACTATCACTAGAAGCAATTGCTTCAGACTCGCTTTTTATCCTTTAGTTTTCCTAATAAATATATCACATAGTTAGGAACGCAATATTATATATTGAAAACATATGCAACATAACAATAGTCGCATTAATCGCAATGAATTAAACCATTAGAAAATAAACACTATAAATAACTAAAATAAGTCAAATCGTGTTAAGTAAACGTACCATTATTTCAAAGACTTGAGAGTCATGGAGATCCATCTTTCTTCCTATGTGTAATTTCAAAAGTTGAAGGCGTCCAACTTTTTGATGGACGACTGCTTCCTACAATATAGTAGTATAAATATTATTTAATAGAAAGTTAAACATATTCGACAATATTAAAAATTTAAAATACCTCCCTCACCTACACATGCGAAACTTCTCGACCTTACCGTGGGTGAATTTTTGTTTCACACGCTTATTCCAACTTGTTCACGATCCTACGTTATGAAATTTTTAGTACGTAAATAGAAAATACTATAAACCAAAATAATTACAATAGTTTAGAAGGACGTCAGACCTCGCCTTTATTCGAATGCCAAAATCTAACCGCATCTTCCCATTGGTACCTCAACATACCCGGCGGGACATTTTGCAATTTCTCATCGAGGGTTGTTTTTGTCTTATAATAATTTTTCTTCAAAGTACTTTTGTTGTCTCTCCATCTTTTTCCCAATGCCTTCTTTACATAAGCATCCGAGACCTCTAAAGCAAACCTCGCCTGCAAAAAACAAAAAACAGAAGTTAATAAAGTAAATATAAATGAAACTATTTCCCAAGCATTATAGATGACATTAACATTTTGTTACCTTAATATTATCGAGGGCTTGGTTTTTGTTGCTATCGGGCATTTGATGCCATGACTCGTAGTTTATAGGTAACATATTCGGATTTCGTGCTAAAATGCCCATGTATCCAGCTAAAAGTCGAGCTTCTGATCCAACAGGCTGACCAAAACTGTTTCGTCCAACTTTGACACGCTCGACTGGATCTAACTCGTACAACTCTCTAAGTAGCGTACGTCCTCGACCTCTGCAAGATCCCACCATTTTCAGCTACAAATGGTATATTATAATATAAGAATTTGAAAATAAATCAACTATAATGAAACACGCATGTAAATTAAATGTAAAATTACTTTGAACTTCTGTAGGATCCTCAGCTGTAATCGGAACATTTGAAGATCCAACTGCTGTCTATTGTTCAGTACTATTAGTTTCTGTCGAGTTTGGATTATTTTGAACAATGCTTCCCCTTAGAATTTTTCTTCTAGGCATTTTATCTACAATACACATAAAATAGTTAATAACTTAATAGCTAATTACAACAATAACAACACATATATAACAGTTGAAACATATAATAAGACGAAGATTTAAATTATGATATTACATATAATTAAACAATCGTAAAATCTTACTACATCATTATTCGTAAATATCTTCATCGGTATCCTGACGAACCCATCCAAATTGTGCACTAGTACTAGGGATATTATCGTTTAAGTTTTGTTCTGGAAAGGGCAAAGTTACTGATCTATCGTCGATGTTATCTCTACTTCCACTGCCCATGTCAAACAAGTCTCTAGGGATGTTACGAGTACAACGTACCAACCCTCATCGTTGGATCTTTTGAGTAAAAACTTGTTTGACTTGAGATGAGAATACATACGGTTCATCTATCAGTTGTTGTCCTGTGTGAATCAATCGGTCAAAGTTCACCATTGTAAAACCAAATTGATCTTGCTTAATTCCACGAGTTGTATTAACATCGGCCCAATCACCACGAAATAAGACAACTTTCCATTTGCCGTAGTAATCCAACTCAATTATGTCAGTAAGTTGTCCGAAATATTCCACATTTCCCTCGACAGGATTATTGTCCCTAGCACTAGCATAACTTGTAATTGCAGAATTGACAACAATTCCACAATTTTGCGTTCTCCTCAACCTCTCGCGATATTTTGTATGAAATCAATCCGTTGATGAGGAACGACTATATCTTTTAACCACTCGATTTGGACCTTGGGAGAGCCATTTAACATCGTGCTTACGTTCTTCCCGCTCCAAACCTATTGAATGGAAAGTAAACCGAGTAATTCATTTGTTATGAGAAAACATTATTATTTGTGTTTAAAGCTCGAATCGCATACCGCTTGGCTTAACCATTCATAAAAGATTACGTAAACAACTTATTGACATCTCGATGTTGTGTTCTTGAGCGCAAGCGAGATCTCAATATTTGTTTGTACTCACTGTGTTAAAAAAATGTGATCTTTGTTAGAAGATAAACAATTATTAGTTTGATAAATATTTATCAAATTTGTAGAACTTACTTCCGTAAAGGTTCCAATAATTCGTGGTGAAACAGAACATATCGATGTGCTTGTACCCACGATAAATGATCTAATTCTATAATTTCAACTTTTCCGATTGGTTTCCAAAACTTTGGAACAAATAAGTATCGGCTAAGTTATGGTCCGTGAGTCCAGCATTCCTATTTGGTCTGTTTAACCTTGTTTCAAAATCTTCCAAATATCTTGAGCAGAAGGTCATACATTCTTCTGCCAAGTAGCCTTCAGCAATCTATCCTTCTGGATATCGCTTGTTGCGGCAGTAAGACTTTAATTTGGATAGAAACCTAAACACAATATACAACATTTCTTAATTATTGAAACTAAAGGCATAAAGGTGAATGAAGGAAAACTTTAAAAATTTTAATTAACACCTTTCTATGGGATACATCCATCGATAGAAAACGGGTCCGCCAAGAATTGCTTCGTGCGGGAGATGGATTATCAAGTGAACCATAATGGTGAAGAAGGAAGGTGGGAAGATTTTCTCCATGTTGCATAAAGTCAAAGCGGCTCGATCCTGTACCTTCTGAAGTTCTTGAACGTCCAAAACTTTGCCACAAATGGCTTTCATTATGTTGGATAGTTCAATTATACAAGACGTCACCTTCTTGGACATACAACATCGTAGAGCCACTGGCAGTAAATCTTGCATCAAGATGTGATAGTCATGTGATTTTAGCGAATATAATCTTCTATCTTTAGCACTAACACATCGAGATATATTTGATGCATACGCATCCGAACCTTTATATCCTTCAACACCGTGCAGAACAATTCTTTTTCTGTCTTCGACATTGAAAAAATAGAAGGCGGCAACCGATATTTCCCATTCGGAAGTGGATTGGGATGAAGATCAGGTCGGATTCCCATTTGGACTAAATCAAGTCGACTCTGAAGATTGTCTTTTGATTTTCCGTCGACATTCAAAACTGTACCCACAATGTTCTCGCAGACATTTTTCTCAATGTGCATAACATCAAGATTGTGTCGTAGAAGGTGATGCTCCCAATAAGGTAACTTGAAAAAAATACTTCCTTTTTTCCACAACTCCGCCTCATTAGGATCGTCCTCTTCATCAGAGTCATCATCAGCTTCATCATTGGATCTTCTATTTCTTTGCGTGTTTGGCGGTTGGTTCATCTTCCCATAAATAAAATTCATATCTTCCAACATGAACAAGATTTCAGAGCCACTGGTCTGCGAAGGAGCTTCTCGAACTCTTGATGATCACAAATACGAAACTCGAAATCTAAATCTATGATTTTCCGGTAACCACCGACGATGCCCCATGTAAGAGAACTTCTTCCCATTGTACAACCATTGCGAACATGTTTGTGCAGCACAACAAGGACACGCATAACGACCCTTGGTACTCCAACCGGATAAATTGGCATAAGCGGGAAAGTCATTAATGGTCCACATTAAAGCTGCACGTAAATTAAAGTTCTCCTTTCTCAGTACATCGTATGTCTCGACACCAGCCCACAATTGTTTTAACTCTTCAATAAGTGGCTACAAATAAATGTCGATATCATTCCCAGGCCCTTTCTCTCCAGGGATAATCATAGATAAGATTAGGGAAGATTACTTCATGCAAATCCACGGAGGCAGATTGTAAGGAACAAGCACTCATGGCCAAATCGTGGCGGTGCTCATGATCTTGAAAGGATTAAATCCATCAGATGCTAGCCCAAGCCTCACACTCCTAGGATCGCTTGCGAAGCTTGTAAATTTATTGTCAAATGATTTCCAAGCTAAAGAATCTGTCGGATGCCTTAGTAATCCATCAACGGTTCGTCCATCATGGTGCCATGTCATTGACTCTGCTGTCTTCGACGACATAAAAAGCCTTTGAAGCCTTGGTATCAACGGAAAATACCGTAAAATCTTGGCTGGCTTCTTCCGTGACTGTGCATCATTTTCATCGTCGTTCCCATCTTCTGTGTTTCTACTTGTCCAACGAGAGTGGCCGCATACATGATAGCACTATTGGTTTCTCCGATCGCCCCAATACAACATGCAGTCATTTGGGCAACTATGGATTTTGTTATACCCAAGGCCTAAATCTTTTATCATCTTCTTCATATCTTTGCATGACCGAGGGATTTTTGCAAACGGGAACATTTCTCTCAAAAACTCTAACAGCATTGTCAACGAGTTTCCGGTCCACCCTCCCAAACACTTTAATTGAAAAAGACGAACATAGAAGGGCATCTTTGAAAATTTTGATCCCTCATACAGTTCTTCGTTCATGTCATTAAGTAGCGCGTAGAACTTCGCCGCTTCTCCATTCGGCTCTTCATGACGTACACTACTTCCCGGTTCGGTAAAAGTATTTCCACCAATATTACAATCATCAGAGGGCATAAAGTCCGCTGGGAATGATTCGACACCATGATTGTGCATATTAAATGCATCCCGCAACATACCTTCCATGTCATCCCCTCTACTAGACTGATGGTAAGCAGTATCAGGATAAGTTACATCCATCCTTGAAGAGGAAGTACTAGGCGGGCATTCTCCATGAAATAACCATTGTTTATAACCCCGAACAAACCCATCAACAATTAGATGCTCGTATACAACTTCACGATAATGCCAGTTTATGTTGACACACTTCTTACACGGGCAAAGAATCATGTTCTCTTGGCTTGCATATTGAAATGCAAAATTTAAAAAAGTCTGTACTCCATTTCGATAACCGTCGCTTACCCTTGACAAATTCATCCAAGACCGGTCCATTTCTTAGATCTTGAAGTCTGATTTTCACCAGAAATTACAATGGTAAGTTATGTAAGTTATGTAAGTTAAATGTATTATGTAAGTTAAATGTAAGTTGTAAGTTATTATGTATTATGTAAGTTGTAAGTTAAATGTATTGTGTAAGTTGTAAGTTATTATGTATTATGTAAGTTGTAAGTTAAATGTATTATGTAAGTTGTAAGTTAAATGTATTATGTAAGTTGTAAGTTATTATGTATTATGTAAGTTGTAAGTTAAATGTATTGTGTAAGTTGTAAGTTATTATGTATTATGTAAGTTGTAAGTTAAATGTATTATGTAAGTTGTAAGTTATTATGTATTGTGTAAGTTGTAAGTTAAATGTATTATGTAAGTTGTAAGTTAAATGTATTATGTAAGTTGTAAGTTATTATGTATTATGTAAGTTATGTAAGTTAAATGTATTATGTAAGTTGTAAGTTATTATGTATTATTTAATAAAATAATATATAATTTAATAACATTACTAATATAATTATTAATAATATTTAATAAAATAACATTTTATTTTAATAGTCAATTTTAATATTCCACATCTTTTTTATAATTATTAATAATATTTAATAAAATAACATTTTATTTTAATAGTCAATTTTAATATTCCACATATTTTTTATAATTATTAATAATATTTAATAAAATAACATTTTATTTTAATAGTCAATTTTAATATTCCACATATTTTTTATATTTTATTTTATCTTTTATGATAACATGATAACAAAAATTAATTATAAGGTATACTCTTTAATAAATGGTTTATTTATAGCAATCTTTTGGTTATGTAAGATAAGTATGATGTAAGTATAGCGCTTTTATGCATCTTATTTATAATTATTTAAGTAATAAATTTAAGTAACATATTTAAGTAATAAATTTAAACAAATTTTAGTAAGTAATGTATTTAAGTAATTAATAAATTTAAACAAATTTTAGTAAGTAATGTATTTTAGTAAGTAATGTATTTTAGTAATAAATTTAAACAAATTTTAGTAAGTAATGTATTTTACTAAGTAATGTATTTTAGTTATAAATTTAAACAAATTTTAGTAAATAATTTATTTTAGTAAGTAATGTATTTTAGAAATAAATTTAAACAAATTTATGTAAGTAATGTATTTTAGTAAGTAATGTATTTTAGTAATAAATTTAAACAAATTTTAGTAAGTAATTTATTTTAGTAAGTAATGTATTTTAGTAATAAATTTAACATTCAATCGCATAAATGAGAACTAACGTCGATAATTTATTAATTGACAAGATCCTTGAAAATCGATAATTTGTTCACTTTAAAACGAATCCACTATTTGCCCATAATTTATTCACTTACTCAAATATATAAACTGATTTAAGAATTTTAATCATTTATGTAATTATTTTTGCTTGGGTAAAAAATACGTACAAGAATTACAATCATAGTTTATACCTTGCAGTTATGGAAAAATTTGGCAAAGTAACATGCAAATTGAGCTAGCAACATATAAATAAAAAATGATAAATAAACCGACACCCACAGCGTAAAAAAAATTTTCTTAATTAAAACTCCCTTTTAAAACTCAAAAATAATAATTAAAGTAACAAAATCCAAAATTTAAACATTTGGAGGTGTTTTTCTAAGAAAACCGAGGTGGGAAACATAGGAATAAATACCTCAATTTCCTGGACTTCGAAGCAAACTACTGCAAAAAATAAAAATAAAAAGGAAAACATAAGTAAGTTAGTTCCAAATAAACAGGAAAGAATTAGTATAAAACTTAAATATAACAAAATCCAAAATCCATCATGTACAACGCTATTAAACTTTAAGTTATTTTATGAGTTTTCTTCCAAAAAAATCTAAACAAAATAATCACAATATGTCATGCGTTGATAAATTATAATGTAGAATTAAACCAATCATGATTGGAAATATGTCATGCGTTGATAAAATAATTAATGTTATCTTCAATACTCAATTTTGAATCATATATGAAGTTTTAAAATTAACTATAAAGATTCATAAAACAATTATATGGGCGGGTGACGGTTTATGAACAATCTTTCAAGTGAGATTATTCACCGTCCATCAATGAACTTAGTCACTCCCTTTATCCAACTTTTAACCAAAGGAACATGTACATGCTAAACTTCTTTAATTGTAGGCTTCTTTTAGTTATAATCGACATCGATTCATCGTTTTGAGGCTCTTCCAAATTGGTTCATTCCTAGGCTTTTAACAAAATCTAACTTTTGAAACCCCATATTGTACATGATTCATCATTTTCTTCATCCCTTGCCAACATTGTTTCCAAAAGAAAACAAACCAGAAAAAGCAAAATCTGCTAAAGAACAGAACAATATCAGGTTGTTTAATGTATTAAAGGCAAACTAGATTCCCCAATTTGGTAAGAAAGGCATATATTCTCGATAACACAATAACCAAGACTACATATACACTGACATATAAAACAGTTTTGCTTATTGTCCTAGTTGCCACATATGTTTGAAAGGAACCCAGATTAAACTCTAGAATCCACAGCCATAAAGATGATAATACATTAGTTACCCATTAGTTACCCATTAGTTACCCATAGTTTGAGATATTCAAATTTAGTTACCCATTAGTTACCCAAATACTACCATTAGTTACCCTTTTATGCTTCTCCAAAAATCGCTGTAATGGAGAAACAGCAGGCTAAGATGAATACTTTTGAAGAATAACAAATCTTCCTTATTAAAGGAGATGGAAAGAAAGTGACCCACAACTTGCCAAGCTTAGCTTAAACTTTGCTTATTGAAGAACACCCACAATCCATCATGTACAACGCTATTAAACTTTAAGTTATTTTATGAGTTTTCTTCCAAAAAAAAATCTAAACAAAATAATCACAATAAATAATTATATATTCAACATGAGTTGTGCAAAACTTAACTCAAACCAACTAAAGGAGCATTTGTCATTGGCGAAAGCACTTTGTTTATAGCTTCAACAAATCATATCCGACTTTCCCAAAATCGGAAGGTCTGTCCCTGTCTTCAATCTTAACAATTTCATTTTCATGGCCACGCCATTGATGCTCCTAGTTTTATTATTGGCTGTGTTTTGTATTCGGGCAACCCCTAAATAGACAAAATTTTACCCCGAACAAACCCTTCTATTTAAATTGCTAAATAAATAATTCACAAGTTCCCCAAATTCCCAAACAAGAATGGTGTTTTAACCTAAACCGCAAACCCTAAAATCTAATTTTTTTTTCTAAGCCCCAAATTCAAAAAACACAATGCACCCAAAACCCCAAATCAAGATGATGTTCTTCAAAAGGATTAAACGCATACCTTTTAACCAGATATTCTGCAACTACTGTCAAGAATGGCGCAATCGTTGCTTCCTCTTTGATGATTTCTGATTTCTCCTCCCCTTTCTTCCTTAGAATATTTTCTTAGGTTTTTTCCCCTTCCCAATCGGCGTTTTCACTTGCCTTTTCTTTCTGTCTTTGTCGACGAGTGAGTAAAAATGCTAAGTTAAAAGCCATCTGCAGAAACGGCATCGTTGAGAAAAAATTTTAAAACACCTTTGCGGCGTTTATAGACCAAACGCCACAAAAAATTAAACCTTTTAATAGAAACGGCGCCGTTTTCTTAGTCTGAAATTGCATTTTTTGTGGCGTTTAATAAAAACCGGCACGTATACTTAATCTATTAAGCCAAACGTTGACGTTTTCAATAAATTATTCTAAAATTTTTCCAAGTTAAAAATGCATTAGGAAGCAAATATCGTTTAGCGATTATATTAACACCGTTTTGTGGCATTTTTGGTAAAAACGCCACTAAATATTACAGCTGTGAACAGAAACGACACCGTTTTGGTGGTCTGAATTGTATTTTTGTATGCTTTTATAAAACGCCACTAAATCTTACAAATGTGAATGTAAACGACACCGCTGTGGTCCTGAATTGCATTATTTGTATGCTTTTCCTAAAAATGCCACCAAAAGTTTAACTATTTCGTGGTCTGGAATTTTTTTTATTTTTTTATTTCATTTCTTATGTATTTGGTCCTATATATATATATATTTCCAAAATAAATAATTATACCTAAATATATAACCATCCATATAATATATATATCAATATATTTTTTAACTTATTTATGAATTCTATTTAAAATAATATTTAAATATATCAATTGGTACTTTAGATTGATTTTTTAAAATATTATTTAAATAAATTAATCTAAACTAACCTAAAATCCTTATTTGACCCCTAAACCCTAAATCTTTAACCCCTAGATTGCAACTTGTAACCCCTAAACCCCTAGCTAACTCTTATATCCCAAACCCTAAATTTGTACCCCTTAATCCTTAAAATAGCACGACCATCCAAAATAATTCCTAAATCTTTAATAAATATCATAAAATAGTTATAATTGATTAAACAATAATTAATACTAAAAACTTTTTGTATAAAGTTTGCTGACCTGGCATGAACAGTTTGTGTTTTTAGCTTGGAAAAATTTGAAAGGCCATAACTTTTGGCTCGGTTGTCCGATTGAGGCGAATTTTTTTTGATTTCGAATAAATTTTCGAGATCTACACGCTGGAAAACAGCCTAAGGTGGTTTGCCGAAGTTTTCATCGAAAAAGATCCTCTTTTGCCCCTCAATTTTAATTTTTTCAATTTAAAATTGAATTTTGGAACATTCAAATCGTTATTTTCCTCATTTATTTGAAGTAAACACCGGATATTTTTTTACACAATTGTCTTATATCATCCTGTTATAGGTATAACTCAGCTCATTCCACTTTTGAGAAGTTCCCTAACATTTTCCATTTTATTCAATTTAGTCCCTAAAACCTAAATAGTCATATTTTCAAATCTAAGCTTCGTTTTTAATTCAATTTCAATTTCATCATTCTTTCAATTCAAATTCACAAAATTATTTAAGTATATATTTAAGTGTTATTCATGAATTATTTGAGCATTACTATTCAAATTAGTATTTTAAATAATAATATACCGAAACCAAATCATATACCGAACCGAAAAATCCTAAACAAATTTATTATTACCTCTTTTACAATTATATATATAAGAACATATTTAAAATATAATTTGTCAATACTAATTAATCTAAACCCTAGCTAAACCCTAAATCCTTAATCAACTCCTAATAACCCCTAAGTGCTAACCCCAACCCTAACCCTAAACATTATATCTCAAATTTACACCATATCCCTAAATCCAATATTATATATATATACTCCTGATCAATTATAATAATAACCTTAAAATAGTAACCCTAAACCGACTTAAAATCTTAAATTAATAATATCATATATATACCCTAAAACCTAAAACCCTATATTAACTATAGTGATACGCTTAATTCAATATTTTAAATTTAAATTAATACTTACTATCTCTTTTAATTACGATAATAATTTCAAATTTTTAATATATAAATTAAAAAAAATCAGTAATGTACCCAACAAAAACTTTAAAATTATTTTAAATAATACTATTTTAATTTTTCCATGTGTTTTATTTCAAATTATTTATACCTGTTATTTTTTATTGAAGATTTTAAATATTCTATTAGAAATATGTTTAATTTGATTCAAATAATATAAATAATAGTTCAATTAAGATAATTTTTTTTTGCGGCGCATAAACAAAAACGCTGCTAAAACACCTAGATTAGCGGCGCTTTACAATAAACGCCACTAAGTCCCCCGAAAAAGGCCACAAAACGGCACCGTCTGGGTGTATTATTTGCGGTGTTTTTTATAAACGCTGCTAATGTTCACTCTTTAGCGGCGCTTTACAATAAACGCCACTAATTCCCCCCCCAAAGGCCACAAAACGGCACCGTTTGGGTGTATTATTTGCGGCGTTTTTTATAAACGCTGCTAATGTTCACTCTTTAGCGGCGCTTTGAAATAAACGCCACTAATTCCCCCCAAAGGCCACAAAACGGCACCGTCTGGGTGTATTATTTGCGGCGTTTTTTATAAACGCTGCTAATGTTCACTCTTTAGCGGCGCTTTACAATAAACGCCACTAATTCCCCCCCAAATGCCACAAAACGACATCGTTTGGGTGTATTATTTGCGGCGTTTTTTATAAACGCTGCTAATGTTCACTCTTTAGCGGCGCTTTGAAATAAACGCCACTAATTCCCCCCAAAGGCCACAAAACGGCACCGTCTGGGTGTATTATTTACGGCGTTTTTTATAAACGCTGCTAATGTTCACTCTTTAGCGGCGCTTTACAATAAACGCCACTAATTCCCCCCCAAAGGCCACAAAACGGCACCGTTTGGGTGTATTATTTGCGGCATTTTTTATAAACGCTGCTAATGTTCACTCTTTAGCGGCGCTTTGAAATAAACGCCACTAATTCCCCCCCAAAGGCCACAAAACGGCACCGTCTGGGTGTATTATTTGCGGCGTTTTTTATAAACGCTGCTAATGTTCACTCTTTAGCGGTGCTTTACAATAAACGCCACTAAGTCCCCCCCCAAAGGCCACAAAACGGCACCGTCTGAGTGTATTATTTGCGACGTTTTTTATAACCGCCACTAACGCTCACTCTTTAGCGGCGCTTTTCCTTAAACGCCACTAATGCTCACTCTTTAGCGGCGCTTTTACTTAAACGCCGCTAATGCTCACTCTTTAGCGGCGCTTTTGCTCCAAACGCCGCTAAAAGTGCCGCTAAAAGCTTGTTTTGGTGTAGTGAACGTTACTCAAAGCACTGAAGAGAGGTCAAATCTGTCTTAAGGAAACTGTTCATACGAGCATCAACAAAATTCTTCTTCTAATTTATAGCTCTTTCTAATTACAGGTATTCTGTTATGTTACTACTATTACATTGTATTACATCATTATTGTTACTAATATATTAACACTACATATGGTATTATATTTTCTTACATATTGTTTATCTCATAGTATATCAAATTACTTCCCAAAAAGTTGCTGGAACAAAGAATTAGGGCTGATTTTTTTATCCAAAATTATGCTGCAATCTAGATTGCCCGTGTATGTGGAAAGTAACTTTAGTCAAATAAAATTCTAGTGTTTATTATAAAAAATTCATTTTAATTAGTAACAAACTATTAATTGTTTGAATTCAATAGTTAATTAATAAACCAATATATTGTTTTCATTTGATCATATTAAAATATATGATCATTTAATTTCATACCATATAAAGTATAAACCATAGTATAATTTTAGAGCGTTTATTATAAGGTTCATAATTTAGGACTTGGGTTGTTTAGGATACCAATTTGAGATTTCTAATTTCATGGGTTCATAATTTTAAACATATATTTTAAGAATTAATTAGAAAAATATAATTTAATATTGATTTCAATAAACAAATTTTTGTGAGGTTTTCCAACGCATCGCAAAAACTTGCGAAACGTCACAAAAAGTGTGCACAAAAAGTTTAAGAAAAGCAAGTACATAGTTCAAGTTTTTAAGTGTTGAAAAGCCATTAAATTCATGACAAAAAAAATTTATTGAGACTATAATGTAATCTGAGGTAAATAAAAATGATTATTTTTATAATTTACCCACTATTAATACCTTAAATGGAATTTCGAACTTAATATCTAATATAGTAATATTTATTATATTCACACTTGCAAAATATTTATTATATTTTCTTAAATAGATTATCGTTGTCAAAACTCTTTTTGAATCGAATTTTTATTTTAAAATGAAAATGGGGTCGTCACCGATCCTTTTTATTAGGTGTAATTGAGTCACCTCAAATTCTAACCATCTTGGTAAAAGATTAAATATTTCTAAAACGATAATATTTAGCCTACGAAATCCAAGAATGTGGGTTCGGGAGTCAGTTACGTATGAGGAAGAATTAGCACTCTTATAACGCCCAAAATTGGTACCTAGCCGGTTACTTAATGTTTTGATGTCGAAAACTAAAAATTTGAAGCAAACTTAAAATATGATCCCTCTTTGCATGAAATTAAAATATCACTTAACTAAATTGATTTTCACGAAAAGGGCTTATTTCAAGTTAATCGAGAAGAAAAGATCGTGCCCCGCAAGTTAGGACACGATGCCTTAAACCCTCAAAAACGAGAATAATCGCCAGTTAAATATTACTTAAATCTCATTTTTTTATATTTTTAAAATAGATATTCAACTATTTCAGTTTTAGAAGGAGGTCATACTCCGTAAGTTAGGAGCACGACTCCTTTAATTCCAAAAAAATGAACCTTGCTTTGTTTTTTTTTTAAATATTTCCTATTTATATGGTAAAATGAGGGCAACCTTTTAACAATATGCTTTTTTATTTATCTAGGCCTAGTAATAAAATGAATGAATATATTTTAACGCGATACTAAACACGAATGTTAGCAAAATAAAGTAATATAGTAACAAGTAAAAAGGCAAAGATGATATTAAAATGATAAGCAAGTAAATCAATGAACAAATAAATAGATTAATAAAATAAAAATAAAATGCTATACTAGTGAGTGATGATAATACAACTATAATGATAGTAACAAAATAGCAATTTATAGCAATAATACCAATAATTATATTATAGTTACTATCATAATATTAACATGAAAAATAAAATAATAATAATAATAACGAATAATGCACAATAAAATGGAAATATAAATAACACAATTTTGAGTATTAAAGAAAGGTAACGAAGTAATAAATAAATAAATAAAACAATTCATAAAAGGTTGAAATTAAATAAACCAAAGACTGAATTAGAATTAAAACGAAATTAAAAGTCTAAATTGTAATAAAATAAATGAATAAAGGACCAAAATGTGACGCACGAAAAGTAGCAGGGTAAAAATGGGTAATTGTTCCAAGCCCTAAGACACGTGTCATTCCCTAAATGGGTTCACGTGGTCGAGGGACTAAATTGCACAAAAAACAAAAAAGGGAAAAAATAAAAAAATAATAAATAGTAGGACAAAATTGAAAAGCATTTAAAAAGTGAAATGACTAAAACCAAAAATATCCCCTTTCTACAAAACACGCGGATCCTGGAGAATGATTCGGGTCGCACCAAAACGAAGCTGTTTTGGGTGTTTGAGGCCAACCCCCAAAAGGCACCGTTTTGGAGGCCTATAAAAGCCAAAAATTTCAAAAAAAATCACTTCCTTCATGTTTTAAAAAAATCCTCTCATTTCTCCCCTTTTCTTTGAAATCACGGCCTAGGATATGGCCATAGGGTCATTGGAAGCCCTCCGTGGACACCGATTATTGGTAACAATGATTATCACTTCTGATGGCCGGAGTTACACAAATATGGGCCTTTTCAGCTCCCTTTCAGCCAGATCTAAAGCAAAAGCCTTCCATTCGCAGAGAAAAAGCCAAAACAAAAATTCGGCCCTTTTACCTAGCTAACACGCCTTTTGCACCCCATTCTGTCAAAGCTTAGGCCAAACCCTAAAGGGTTCTAGAGCTTTCCATGTCGAAGAAGACCCCTAACGACAGAGGAAGGTAAAACGACTCAGGTAAACAGGTTTTATTTTTTATTTTATGCTTTTTCAAAATATAAAAAAATAAAACAAGAGGATCACCTTCATTTTAAATTTTTTTTGTTCTTCGTATTTTCTGCCCATTTTACAATCTATTTATTCGACTTTTTATAGCCGAGTGATTACAAAATTTCATGTTTGTTTTTGTGTTTTCTTTTTTTTTTTGCTTCTATCTTTTCTATTATTTTTGCTTCATGTTTCTGTCTTTATTTCTTTCTCATTGCAGGCGATGGTGCGCAGTCAACGGCGGGGAGAGATCCATGCCTTTGCCATTTTGGTACAAGGATGGCAGAAGAACAAACCTCGGGGCGTGGCTGTCTTCAAGAAGAGCACTTGGTGACGTGGCAAGGAGCTACGCAAAAGGGCGACCTAGGGTTTCAGGGTTTTTGAAAAACTTTAGGTTAGTTGGGCTTGGGCTTGTGTAACATGGGTTTGGGTTAGGATTTTGTATTTGGGCCATTATTTTGTAGATGGACTTTTTTATTTTTTGGTTTTTATATTTTGTTTATTTATTTTTGGTTTTTCATCAGACGAAATTGGACCTTTATAGTTGCCCCTCTTTGCTCATTATCGTGTAACGGGAATGGAGCAAAGACTTTAAGAAAGGCCCATTTTGTCTGGTGCTGTTGAATTTTGACTTCTTTGGTGCTCCTCTTTTTCAAGTAGCCTCATTCTAACCCACTAAAACTTCAGGGAGATGAGATTCGTAGCTTCAATCTGCTCCACTGCAACTTGAGGGAGATAAAACTCGCTATGGTAGATTTAATCCGACCCACTGTAACTTCAGAGGTATATGATTTGTCGCTTCAATCTGTTCCACTGTAACTCTAGGGAGATACGATTCGATATCCTCAATCTGCTCCGCTGTAACTTTAGGGAGATAATATTTGTAGCTTTTATCTGCTCCACTGCAACTTCAGGGAGATAAGATTTGTGGTTTTAATTTGCTTCACTGCAACTTCAGGGAGATAAGATTTGTGGCTTCAATCTGCTCCACTGTAACTTCAGGGAGATGAAATTTGTGGCTTTAATCTACTCCACTGCAACTTTAGGAAGATAAGATTTGTAGCTTCAATCCAATCCACTGCAACTTTAGGGAGATAAGATTTGGTACGGTGACTTCTATCCATTCCACTATAACTTCAAGGGTGTAGGATTTGTAGTTTCACTAATCTATTACACTGTTCTCTAGGGAACATGACCTGTAGAATCCATTTCATAGGCCTATATTTATGCCAAGCGATTAGGATGTTATGATTAGAATGAATCAAATTCTCATAACTAGATGTATATGAATGATATTTGCATGCTTGCAGAATGTCATTTTTCGAGAATGATTTCCTTTTTAATGCATACGTTGACATTGCTCATTATTCATCAAGGTTCCATCATTGATGTATTGTCATGCCTTCTTGTTCAGATTTAGTATCTTTGACAAGAAACCCGAAGAAATAATCACAATTTAAACTATTCGTTCCCAAATATTTCCAACCCTTAGATTTGGTTAGTTCTAACTAGTGGTCCTATTTCAGGCCCTTGTACTATTTAGAAACCTTTCAAAGTAATATGTAAAAATCCTTTTACTTGAATATTGTTTGTCCATTAATCGTTATTTCAATGTAAAAATGCTCGAAAAAGGATGTTACAATGGACACGACTGAAATTTATTGAGAGCAAAGCTCGAAATGAATAGATTAATCAAAACAGCAAACATTGCTAAAATAAAAAGTAAGTAAGATGAAATTAGGTGCCCCAAATATCGTAGCATGAGCTTCTCTGCACAAACTTCTTGAGGACCATTTTGAGCTTGATATGTGTTCAGGAGATCTAGAGTACTTTGTTGATGCCCTAAGATGTAACGTTTCTCCTTCTGAGTAGACACAACTACCACATGTTCAATCTTCGATCTAAATTTGAGCTGCCATTTCCTAGGTTTTCAGCTCAAAACTCTTTTGGTCTCAAGGTGCCCTTTTGCGATTTTTCTCCTTGGCCTCCCCCCCTCTTTTTTTAGGTGAAGTATTTCTTGACTGATTCTGAATTTTCAGGATTAGGCACGTTTTTGCCATCCATCTTGGTCAAAATCAGTGCTCCTCCAAAAAAGACTTTCTTTACCACATAAGGTTATTCCCAATTCAGCATCTATTTTCCTCTAAAGTCTTTTTGCATGGGCAGGATCTTTTTCAATACCAGGTCACCCTCATGGAATTCTCCAGGGCAAACCTTTTTGTTATAAGCTCGCATTATTCGTTTTTGGTACATCTGACCATGACGGATAGCTTTCAGCCTCTTCTCTTTAATCAAGTTCAATTGATCATATCGAGATTAGATTCATTCTGCTTCATCTAATTTCAACTCTGATAAAACTTAGAAAGAAGGAATCTCGACTTCAATGGGCAAAACTACCTCCATTTCATAAACCAATAAGAAAGGTATTACCCCAGTGGAGGTTCTGACAGATGTTCGATAAGCATAAAGGGTAAATGGTAACTTCTCATGCAAGTCTTTATAAGTGTCTGTCATTTTCCCTAAGATCTTCTTAATGTTTTTATTGGCTGCCTCAACTACGCCGTTCATTTTTGGGTGATATGGTGACGAGTTGTGGTGTTTGATTTTGAATTGACTGTAGACTTTCAATATTGTACTGTTGTTCAAATTCAATGCATTGTTAGATATGATCCTTTCTAGAATTCCATACTGACATATAATCTCTTTCTTCAAGAAATTTCTAACTGCCAACTTCGTGAAGGAGGCACATGAATTTTGTCTGCATAAATTTGGCACTTATGGCATCTCTTGGCATAACTGATGCAATCCCCTTCCATGGTGGACCAATAAGATCTGAATCTCATGATTTGTCTGGCCATTATGAAAACATTAGCATGCATTCTGCAAATTCTCTCATGGATTTCTTCCAACATTTTATTGGCCTCAACAACATCCATACATCTCAGTAGCACTTGATTATTTCTTCTTTTATATAAGATCTCCCCAACTAAGACATAGTCATTGGCCAGTCTCCTTAGCATCCTTTTATCATTCTCGATTGCCTAATCAAAGTATTCATGATTCATTACATATCGCAATATATCATGGTACCAAGGGTAATCATCCATTTCTTCTTCCTTTATGTTATAACAATGGGTCGGAGCCTTATAAATACTCATCTAGGTTTTACATCCTCTTGTGTGTTCACTTTGACTATGGAAGCTAAGGTAGCTAGGGCATCAGCCATTTGATTTTCATCTCGTGAAAGGTAGCAAAAGGTAATGTCATCAAACTCCTTAATTAATTCAAGGACCAGCCTACGTTAATTGGTCAACTTGGGGTCTCTCGTCTCCTATTCTCCTTTGAGTTGATAGATCACTATCCTCATATACCTCTAGTACATTGATCTTGCGTTCTATGGCTACACGGATACCCATGATGCATGTTTCGTATTCTGTCATATTATTCGTACAATCAAAATCCAATCTACTAGTAAAAGGATAATGATATCCGTTTAGGGATACCAGGACAGCCCCAATTTTGTTACCCATAGTGTTCGAGGCTCCGTCAAAATTTAGTTTTGAAGGATGTCCTTCTTGATCATCTTCTTCAGTGGTTGCCACATACATCAGATTATCGTTTGGGAAATCAAAATTGAAAGGCTTGTAATATTCTAGAGCTCTACTGGCTAGAAAATTAGTTATTGCACTCCCTTTTATTACCTTCTGGTTCACATAGATTATATAAAATTCGAAAAGTAGAATTTTTCATATAGCCATTCATCCATTCAGAGTAGTCGACTCCATCATGTACTTTAGAGGGTCCATTTTTGAGATTAGCCAAGTTGTATGGTACAACATGTATTGTCTTAGTCTCTGGGTTGTCCAGATCAAGGCGCAACACAACTTCTCAATTGGCAAATATCTTGTCTCACATTCAGTGAATTTCATACTGAGTACTATATTGCTTTTTCTTTCCTTCCTGATTGATCGTGTTGGTCGAGAACGCATCCAATAGAATTCTCAAATACTGCCAAGTACAGTATCAGTGGCTTATCTGGACTAGGTGGCATTAGTACTGGGGATTGGACAGGTAATCATTGACATTTTCAAAAGTCTTCTGGCATTCTTCATCCTATACACCTGAATCGTGTTTCTTAAGGAAATGAAATATGGGGTCGCATTTCTCGATCAGTTGTAAAATGAACTGGGCGATGTAATTTAATCTCCCTAAGAAACCCCAGACCTCTTTTTGGGTGCGAGGTAGAGGTAGTTCCTGTATAGCCCTGACTTTATCCGGGTCAATCTCGATCCCCTCTTCGTTGACTACAAATCCTAGTAATTTTCCCAACCTATCCCCGAAGGTGCATTTTGCTGGATTGAGCTTTAGCTGGAATTTTCTCAACCTCAAAAATAGTTTCCTCAAGACTTGTACATGCTCTTTTTCTGTTAAGGATTTTACAATCATATAATCAACATAAACCTCGATTTCTTTGTGTATCATATCATGAAACAAAGTTATCATGGTTCTTTGATATGTCGCTTCCGCTTTTTTCAATTCGAATGGCATTACTTTATAGCAAAATGTTCCCTACATGGTTACAAATGTGGTCTTTTTCATGTCTTTAGGATGCATCTTTATCTGGTTGTATCCGAAGAAGCCATCCATGAAGGAGAACAATGAATAACCTACTATATTGTCTGCTAATGTGTCAATGTGGGGTAACAGAAAATTGTTCTTTGGGCTAGCTTTATTTAAATCCCTATAGTCTGCACACATTCGTACTTTCTCATCTTTCTTAGGGACGGGGACTATATTGGCTACCCACTCCTAGTATCTAACCACTTGTAGGAAACTAGTGTCGAATTGATTTTTGACCACTTCTTTTATTTACAACAAGATGCCGTGCCTCATCCTTAAAAGTTTATATTGAACCGGCTTGCATTCTTCTTTTATGGAAAGCCGATGTACCATGATATCAGTACTTAAACCAAGCATGTCTTGATATGACCATGCGAAGAAATCTTTGAATTATTGAAGTAACTCAATTAGGTCTCGCTTCGTCTCTGTAATGATGCAAGCACCGATCTTCACCTCTTTCTTTTATTGTTTATCTCTAAAACTTACAATTTCTACTGACTCTTTGTAAAGTTAGATTTGTTTCTCATCTTTTTCTATCATCCTTAACAAATCAGGAGATAGGTTACAATCTCGATCATCTTCAAATCCTGAGGTTCCTCTGGACACATATCCTGCTCAAAAGGTGACTCTAAATCAGCAGCAGCGTCGTTCCTATCATTAATATCTGGATACCTGTTATAGGAATAAAGAAATACCCAAAGAATAAATGAATCTAAGAAAAATATTTGTGTGGTATGAGTATGAATAAAATGGAAAAAAATAAAAGAATATTTGCCAAAATGAGAAACAAAGATGCATTTTATTGAAATAAAGATATTAGACATATGCCTTTTTCACAAAAGGATTCTTATTGCTCTCAGGCTTAGAGCAATAAGTGTGTTTTAAACATTACTCTGAATTAGTTCTAAAATTTACAGGGATCTCTTCCGCAGTCCAATTGTTCAGAACACTTTCGGGGATATAAGGACAAATGCCTGATAAGTTTTCTTCCCCAATTCCTTCTTCGGATATGGGATTGATACTCAGATTTCCCAACATTTCTTCTATAGTTTCTTTTCTTGACATCTTTCATTCAGGATAAATGATTTCTCCTGACACGAACGTTTTAGATATATAGAAAAAGATCATAGGTTCCCATTTAACCTCTTCTCCACTTAGTCGCACACTTCTTCTTTCTTGTTTCTTTTCCAACTCCTTTTTTTCTTTTGTCTCGCATCTGGCTTGTACCCTAAGCCAAAGAGGTCTTGTTTGTCCATCAGCATTGGTGCCTCAACTCTTCTTTGAAGGTATTTTTTTATTTTTCTTCCAGGCAAGGCTCCTTTCCCAACCGCAAACTGCAGGCTCATTCTCGTGGTTTTGGATATTTTTGTCACTGGGATCTTATTTCCTTCAACAATGAAAGTTGCATTAATAAATTCCAGTGATCAAAAAGAACATTCTATTGTCTCTTCATCCGCTCCTTTGTATGGGACGCCACTAGTTACGGATGCAATGATATCCTCTTCAGCGTTTATGTTACAGTCGACCCTCCGTTACCAACTTCAATTTTTATTGTAGTGATGACGGCACTGCCCCAGCCGAATGCATCCAATGCCTACCTAACAAGCAGTTATAAGATGGTTTGATATCCATTACTAAAAAATCTACTTCATATGTGTTCAGACCAATTAAGAGAGGTATTTCAATCTTCCACATCACCTTCCTTTTTGTACCAATGAATGCTCTCACTATATTTTGGCACATCCTCATATGAGAGTTATCAACTGGCAACCTATTCAATGTGGATAGAGGTAAAATATTTAGTGTAGATCTACTTTCGATTAACACTCCCGGTAATGTATATCCTTTACAGCGGGTAGTGATATGTAGGGCCTTTGTGGATCATATGCCCATTGGAGGTATTCCATCATCATTGAAAAAGATAAAATTTTTGGCACTCAGATTATTAACCAAATGATCTAGCTTGTTTATAGAAATATCATCAATGACATGAGATATCTCTGAGCTTAAGAGCAAAGCTAGTACTGATATACGAGCTGGTTATTTGTGTAGCTGTTATACAACACTATACTCGCTATGCTTCAAGAACTTTAAGAATTCCTTAACCTCATTCTCAGTTAGACTCTCATTAATAGGTGATTCACGTCTAGCTGTTTTATCTTTCTTTTGCTCAACTTCCAGGGTTTTTCCTTTAATGGGCTCGATTCTTGCACATACAGGGTCATAGCACCTCCCACTATGCATGAAGAAACCAATATCCTAGCCCTCTTCTAAAGTGTTAATTGAGTTCTCCTCTCTCGAGATCATCACATTGCAGTCAAAATTCCATGGAACCTTTTTGCTATCCTTGTAGGGAAAAGCCATGGGTTTCTGAATTATGACTCTTGGCACAGCTTGTGTTCCCATATTATTACTTATTGGTCATGAAATAATCACCACTGGGTGATTGACCTTGTAGACTTTTTCTGTTGACCCTTCCTCGGAGACGCAAGCATCTCCTCCTTCCAAGTTGTTAACATCTTTAAAAAAATTTGATTTCTTTGCTATGCATCAGACTTTGCACTAGAGCCCTAAACTCAACGCAATCTTCGATCTCATGACCTTCTTTAACGTGGAACTCATAGTAGCTCCTCACCCCTTTGGGCATCTCCTCTGAATCTTGAAGGGTTAATCCTATGTCTATCATCTTTTACCAAACCCATTTTAGTGGGACTTTAACTTCCGCAACATCGGTTTTGGTCCCCTTTCCTCTACTCTTCATTATCATGTTTACCCATTGATCTGAATGGCTAGGTAATGGATTTCCTGCCATATTAGGTCCCAAGGGATCATCAAACCTTACAATCCCCATCTTGATGAACCTCTCAATCAACTTTTTGAATGCAGTGTAGTTTTCAATTGAGTGTCCTATTATTCTTGCGTGGTACTCGCATTGAGCAATCACATCATACCATTTTAGGAACGGAGGTTGTGTGGGTTTTAAGTAAAACAGGAATACCACATGCGCATCAAACAAATTCTGATATAACTCCCTATATGTCATCGAGATGGGTGTGAATTGAAGTTTTTTCATATTTGGCCTTGAGTTAGATTGTTGCCTAGAAAGGCCTTGGTGGCTAGTTATCACTGTCCTTGGTTGGCCTACAGTGACCAATTTTGAATAGCTTTTATTATACACATTTGTGGTGTTTACTGCATTTTATTTCTTTCTCAGGATAGATCTTTTAGTGTTTTCCCCCGTATCTATTTTCTCACTCCTTACTGTATTTTCAATCATCTCTCCAAACATTACTACATCTGAGAAGCTCTTGGTAGCATTTCCCAACATTGGTTAATGAACGGGGCTTTCAGAGTGTTTATGAAAAGCATTATTGTCTCTTTCTCCAGAAGAGGTGGTTGAACTTGCGTTTGTCACCCCTCTATCTCCGAGCGTAATGCCTAAAGCTTTCACTTGGCTTTTTCTCTATGTTTTGCAGCGTAATTCTATCAAGTGTCATGTCGGTCACATGGCTATATTGTTTCATGAAAGCCTGTTCCAAGTTTTTCCATGAGTTGATTTTGGCATGGCTTAACTAATTGTACCATTTGGTAGTTGACCCGATCAAACTATCTTAGAAGCAATGTATTAACAATTGGTCATTATTAACGTATCCCATAATTCTTCGACAGAACATTGTGATATAGGCTTCAGGGTAACTAGTCTCATTGTATTTTTCGAATTCTAGAGTCTTGAATTTTGGTGGGAGAACTAGATCTGGACTAAGCTCAAATCCTTAGCATCAACCCGGCAAAGGTAATCAGCGTTCTCCATAGCTCTAAATTTCTCCTTCAACCACTTGTACAGATTACCTCCAGGATTGGAACTGAGCCCGTTGAATAGTTCACCGGTGCTGAAGTGCCGGCCTGGTATTATTGTGGTCTTATGGTAACAGTACCTTTTATGGATATGTATCTAGTTGGGCTTGAAAATTCACCGAGGTAAAGCCTAGGGGGTATGTGGGGTCTTCATTATCATCCCCAGAGTTAATTACAATATTTTTCCCTTTTTTGATCCTTTCGGCCAGCAATTGGGTTAGCTGGCTTATCATGCTTCGTTGGGACTCTTGTATTTGATCTATCATGTCTTGCTGTACCTTAGCTGATTGTTCCTGTAGCTGCACTTGCAACTGATCCTGCATGTCTTTCTGAATTTGTTCCAATCTCTCTAACCTTTGATCTATGGCTTTGGTTTTGAAAATTCTTGTTGGTTTCTAGGGTAACTGTCATAGTTTCGATTAATTAGGGTTTTTTATTAAATTTAATGAATATGATGAAATGTAATACTGATGAATGAAAAATGAATGCAAAAAGAAGCATTGATTTTGATTCAATTCTACCTAGAAAACAAATCTCTTTACATAAAATGGATATATTTTCCATATACGGCCTTGCCCTAATACTCAAAGCCTTAACTTTCCCAAGGAGTCAAGCTAATTCTCAGCCTCGATCTGATTCTGACTCATATCTCAAGCTCAACATGTTAGCCTGAACTACAAGGTTTGGCAAACGGTCTGCTACTTCCCGTACTTGAATTAAAACTTTGCCCATGATGTGACCTCTATCCCTGATCTGACCTTGAGAGCGTTAGAGTTGCTCTTTCCAATGTTCATTGTTAGTTTCAAGAAGCTCAACTCGAAGTTCACAATTTTGCAGTGTGGCCTAGAGCTCTTCTATATTTCCCTTCAACTCTTTAATCTTATTCAGGCTTGCTTTCAACTCAATCACAGAGTTGCAACTATGATATTGATGCTGTGACATTTCTAATTCTGCTACCCGGGCTCTTAATCTAACTTTTTCGCTTCAGCTTTCTAAGAAACCCCTTTTTAAAGCATCTTCTTAACCTCGAGCATCTTGAAATTTTTTCCCACTAATCAGTTCTAATATTTTCTTCTTGGATTTCTTACCGCCATTATTCTGATGTTTTACCCAACTCGGCAGTCATTATCGACAAACGTAGTTTCTTATAATTTAATTTAAGCTATCCAAGTCTTCCTCAACCTTGGTCTTTCCTTTTCTCATTTTCTTAGCTTCTAACTTCTGGATGTCGATGTCTAATCCTAGCTGAACCTTTTCCTCTTCCAACTTTTCTATCCTTTTCCCCAACTTCGAACTCTTCTTTTCAAAGTCTTGCTTTATGATCTTCAACTCAGACGAGATCACTTGTAAGTGTTCTTCTATTGGCCGAGTGTTTTCTTGACTTGACATAGGGATATTGTCATTGATTCGTTTACCTTACCATCAATCACATTCAGGGGTCATCATGGGATTTACGACAAATCTTTTCATTGTGTGAGTTTGGTTCCAAGTGTTTGATATTTCACGAACCTTGTTTTTGTAATTATCATATTTGTACGCAAACTCACGTTGAGCAAACCCTTGCATCACCGGTATAAACTGCCTCGACCTATACTGCCTTATTACAAGTAAATGGGCATATCCAATAGATGTCCATATCCCGAGTAGAGGGACCCAGTCGAAGTCTCTACACTAATACAAAATTTAATCAAGGATCATCCAAGGTGCCCTCCATTCAATGTCTTCGTCTTAGAGACTGGAGAATTATCATCCACTTTTCCTCTGAAATGTTGTCACGCCTTTGGGTAGCCACGAATTCTTTCAACGGAGAGTAGTTCTCGGAGAATACTCGATAAGAGACTTTTTCTACCTTCCAAAAGTTGCTATGGAACCAGGATAAAAAGAGTTGTACACAACTGATAAATCTTCCTTCACCTGCTCTCCGGCACGTACTTAAATTGTCAAGACGGGTGTGACCCTTTTGTCAAGCCGGTCAAATAGATCTAAAATTGTATCATCTATGTACCCTGGTGCTTTGGGAAAGATGACTAACCCTAAATACTCAAGGCGAAGACGTTGACTCTTTTCTTTGTATCTGGATGTGCCAAGATCAATTTCCACAAACTTTTCCAATGGATGCATTTACTATCTCCTTTTTGTTTAATTCAGGCTACGACACATTGCTTGTTCATCCTAGTTATGCTTATTAGCCTCTTTAAGAAAGTTGGATGTTGGCGGCTCCAGAATAAGCTTTGTCAGCTTGGATCCTCGGGCAACGGAGCAGAGTTGTGTACTCTTCTATGGTACGCACCAAGTCTACCTTTCCAAAAGTGAAGTAACTGTAGGCGGGATTCCAATATTAGGTAAGAGCTCAAAATAAGTTTTTATCAATTTTGACATCAAGTAAATAAGGTAAATCACCATAGTCACGGTAGAATAACTGCTTGGTTTTGTCATCCCATTGGTCTTATATTTCTTTCAACTCTTGAAGATTATTCTGAGTTACACTAATGCGAGTTAAATCCCATAATTCTGACATATATCCCTCTGTTAGGTTGTCGCCCTTCTCTTGTTGTGTTTCCTCAAACCATATTCGGACGGTCGTATTATCTTCTACTTTGTCAAGAAATATCTTTTCCATGACAAGCTCTCTATTTAACAACTGAATACGAATCAACACCCTTTTCTATGATCAAAATGCAATGCAATCACAGCTAAAACGAAACAATTCAGTACATTTCATACAAAGCTAGAATACAAAGCAAGAAATAATAAATAGAACATCTATTCGGGTGACCACTAGAGGTTTGGTATGATTCTACTTCGGGTAGGTTCTTAGAGCTCATTATATGTGGTTCGGTTCTAAAGTAAGGGTACTTGAACCAATAGATTCCTTAATCCTCACCCATTATAGGCTCATATGGACTGAGTTTGATTCAAGGGAATACATTTCCCTATAGATATACGGAGGTGAAGACCTCACGAAGACATAGGTACGAATGTATCCCGAAAGCGATCCACTATCCTATACGGAGGTGAAGACCTTATAAAGGAATAGCTTCCCGAATGATTATGCAATGCAATACATGTGAAAGATCCAAAGAAAAACTCTCAAACCAATAAAATAGATGTACTAAATCGTTATATAACTCGAGCTATCAAAGGTAAAACATGAAAGATGAAATGCAATGAAGGGATCGTTAATTTAAACTAAATTATCAACTTTCGACAAAAAGACCAAAAAGTAATCAACTAGCAGTTTGACTCTTATTTCGTCCCCAGTGGAGTCGCCAAGCTGTCGAAACCTTTTTTTGAATTGACTTTTTGTTTTTAAATGGAAATGGAGTCGCCACCGATCCTTTTTATTAGCTGTAATCGGGTCACTTCAAATTTTAACCATCTTAGTAAAAGTTTAGATTTTTCTAAAATGGTAATTTTTAGCCTGCAAAATCCAAGAATGTGGTTCAGGAGTTGGTTATGTATGTGGAAGGATTAGCACCCTCATAATGCCTAAAATTGGTACCTAGTCGGTTACTGAATGTTTTGATGTTGAAAATTGAAAATTTGAAGCAAACTTAAAATATGATCCCTGTTTGCATGATATTAAAATATCGCTTAACTAAATTGATTTTCAAGAAAAGGGCTTATTTCAAGTTAATCGAGAAGAAAAGATCGTGCCCCTTAAGTTAGGACATGATGCCTAAAACCCTCAAAAATGAGAATAATCATCATTTGATCATTGCTTAAATCTTTTTTTTATATTTTTAAAATAGATATTCAACTATTTTAGTTTTAGAAAGAGGCCATACTCCGTAAGTCAGGATCACGACTTCTCTAGTTCCAAAACCTTGCCTTGTTTTTTTTTTTAAATATTTCCTATTCATATGCTAAAATGAATGCAAGCTTTTAACGATATGCTTTTTTTATTTATCTAGGCCTAGTAATAAAATGGACGAATATATTTTAACGCGATACTCGGCATGGATGTTAGCAAAATAAAGTAATATAGTAACGAGTAAAAAAGGAAAAGATGATATTACAATGATAAGCAAGTAAATCAATGAACAAATAAATAAATCAATAAAATAAAAATAAAATGTTATGCTAGTGAGTGATGATAATACAACTATAATGATAGTAAAAAGTAGCAATTTATAACAATAATACCAATAATTATATTATAGTTACTATCATAATATTAACATGAATAATAAATAATAATAATAAAGACGAATAATGCACAATAAAATGGAAATATAAATAACACGAATTTTGAATATTAAAGAAAGGTAATGAAGTAATAAATAAAATAATTCATAAAAAGGTTGAAATTAAATAAACCAAGGACTGAATCAGAATTAAAATAACATTAAAAGCCTAAATTGTAATAAAATAAATGAATAAATGACCAAAATGTGATGCATGAAAAGGAGCAGGGTCCAAATGGGTATTTATTCCAAGCCCTGGGACACGTGTCATCCCCTAAACGGGTCCACAGTGGTCGAGGGACTAAATTGCAACAAAAATAAAACAAAATGGCGAAAAAAACTAAACAGTAGGACGAAATTGAAAAGCATTTAAAAAGAGGAAGGACTAAAACTGAAAATATCCCCTTTCAACAAAACACGTGGATCTTGGGGAGTGATTCCGGTCAGGTTTCGGGTCGCCCCAAAATGATGCCGTTTTGGGCGTCTGAGGCCAATCACAAAACAACACCGTTTTGGAGGCCTATAAAAGCCAAAAATTTCAAAAAAGAACCTCTTCTTTCTCCCTTTTTTCTCTGAAATCACGGCCTAGGATCTGGCCATAGGGCTATCGGAAGCCTTCTGTGGCCACCAGTCATCGACGACGGCGATTGTTGCCTCTGGTGGCTGGAGTTACTCAAAAACAGACCTTTTCAGTCCCTTTTTAGCCAGATCTTAAGGCACAGCCTTCCGTTCGCAAAGAAAAAGAAAATAAAAGTTTTTGACCCTTTCACCTAGTTGACGCGCCTTTCGCACCCCATTCCATCGAAGCCCAGGCCAAACCCTAAAAGGTTCTAGAGCTTTCCACGTCAGAGAAGACCCCCGATGACAGAGGAAGGTGATGCGACTCAGGTAAACACGTTTTATTTTTCTATTTATTATGCTTCTTCGAAATATAAAAAAATAAAACAAGAGGATCACCTTCGTTTTAAATTTTTTTTGTTCTTCATATTTTTTGTCCATTTTACAATCTATTTATCCAACTATTTATAGCCAAGTGATTACAAATTTTCGTGTTTGTTTTTGTGTTTTCTTTTTTTTCTTCTATCTTTTCTACTATTTTTGCTTTCTGTTTCTGTCTTTATTTCTTTCTTCTTGTAGGCGGCGATGCACGGTCAACGGCGGGGAGAGATCCATGCCTTTGTCATTTTGGTGCAAGGATGGTAGAGGAGCAGACCTTGGGGTGTGGGTGTCTTCGGGAGGGGCGCTTGTTGATGTGTCAAGGAGCGGCGCGAGAACGAAACCTAGGGTTTTAGGGTTTTTGAAAAACTTTAGGTTATTTGGGCTTGGGCTTGTGTAACACTGGGTTTGGCTTTGGGTTTTGTATTTGGGTCATTATTTTGTAAATGGACTTTTTTATTTTTTGGGTTTTATATTTTGTTTATTTATTTTTGGTTTCGGACCAGACGAAATTAGGCCTTTACAGTCGTATTTCAAATTTTGTGCTTCAAACTTTGAGTATATTAAAAGGTTAAACTATTTGTGCAATATAAATACATTAAACCTTTCAATATATATTTTTTTTAAAATCAAATTTCTCTATTGAAATGATATGGTGCTCGATTGATAAAAAAAGACTAATGCTCGTATCTATACTTACTTAACAAAGGGTTATTGTTGGTTTACTTTTGTAGCATGTTATTGGGCATTTTCAGTAGTGGCAGCCATTGAAGGGATAATCCAAATAAAATTGGTAAATTAATCTTATTGTCTGAGCAACAACTATTGGATTGGAGCACAAATGAACGATACGGAGCTTGTAAAGGAGGATGGATGACGGATGCTTTCAAATACATTAGCCGAAGTCAGGGAATAACCACCGAAGAAAGCTACCCATATCAATTAATGCAAGGAATTTGAGCTAATTGTGTTTTATCCATATCCAGGCGAATAAGGTTAATTCAAATGAATTTTGGAAGAGGGTAATATGAACGAGGCGGAGACGAGGCGCGGCTTGTTGAACCAGAAATGGTTATCTAAAGGTTGAACCACCAATACACCTGTCACCACCATGTATCTTTCAGCTACCTCTTGAGCTAATTATGTGATTATATGTTCCAACTTGGTGCCAACAGGAAGAAAAAGCTACCTAAGTGTAAAAAAAGAAGCATTGTGAAATATTTGCTAACATGCCTGCCTAGCTTGTTCAACATGCAAGGGTTTCAATTTACAATGAAGGGAATGAATGCTATCCAAAAATACGTATACCAACCTATGAAAACAGAACCAAAGTTCGATTTTGTCAATATTCAAAACTCAAGACGTGAGGTGAAAATACAAACGAATTCAGTATATTACCAACAAAATTCAGCAAGAAGAAAATGACTACAAATGCCCAAAGATACAAACTGCAATTAAGTAACTGTTAATGGTATACCAAGGCCTGCTTGAGTGGAGGATTTTTGCCATTGCGAAAGCAGGTATATCGACCTTTATTTTTTAAGGTCAGGTGGTAAATTTTGTTTAATATCTTATAGTACTGTTTAAGTGGAGGATTTTTACCAGTTTTCATTATTTGACCTCGACTGAGGAAAAAACTATCAACGATACGATAATATATGATGATATGTATCTTGATAAATAGAAACGTGACAAAAACACCATTTTCACCAAAGGCATGCAATGACATAAAATAAAATCAAATTAATTATAACATTTATATGTCTTTTCTTAATATTGCCACTCAATCATTTGCTGGTACTTTTGTTTTCTACAATGGGCACAATATGTAAAATTAAATATGTTGCCAATTATTGTTTTAAACATTTATATGTTCCAGCAAATTCAATTTCAAGTGAACTTTTTTTATTTGTTAAAAACTTAATTTTGAAGAATTGATGGTTATAGTGTCACTGATCACGTAACGGCTGAGAGAGAGTGACTGGGTCACAGACAACCAAGAGTAAAAACACCATAATCGCCCTAGCGAAGAGAGCCATATTACTTCTTTTTCTTAGACTGTCAACAATTGCAAATAAGCCATGCTACATGTCATTACGACTGAAAGACAGACTAGACCAAACACAGTTGAAAGTAAAAAGATTGTAATCACCCTAACGAAAAGAGCCATATTATATCTTTTTCTTAGACGGTCAACAATTGCAAATAAGCAATGCTACATGTCATTTCTGACTCTTGCCCCTCAATCTTTAGCTGGTACTATTTTTTACTACAATTGGCACAAGATGTAAAATTAAATATGTTGCCATATATTTCCTTAAACACTTATATTTTTTGGTAAATATGATTTCAAGTGATTTTTTATTTTCTAAAAAAATCATTTTGAAGAATTGATGGTTATAGTGTCGCTGATCACATAACGACTGAGAGAGAGAGACTGAGCCACAGATAGCTGAGAGTAAAAAGAGCATAATCGCTGTAACAAAAAGAGCCACATTACATCCTTTTTCTTAGACTATCAACAATTGCAAATAAACCATGCTACATGTCATTAGAAAGTTGTTGGCTTAGCTACCCATTGCATAGGAATTGACTATTATCAAACTCTCTCCCTTTACACCAAGTGATTTGCTTGGGCTTCATGCTTATTCTTTTAGCCTTAATTCTTCCTCTTATAATTAATTTGGTGAAGAGGTATACAAATCAGACACAAGTGCTTCAATCACTTCAGTAGCACTAAAAGTATTACAAAGGCTTCTGTATTGAAAATTAGATTATATTTTGGCTCATATAATGGGAAAATTAGTCCCAGTATGTTAGACTAAAGAGCAAATTAGTCATCCTATTAAATATTTAATTCATTTTTATTGTTAAAAACTAGTCCCTATACATCAGCATAAGATACTAGTGGCATGTCATATGTCACTGTCTAGTTATTCTGTCAGATATAACCGTTATTAATTGTAAAAAGGAATGAAATTTTTAAAAGAAATGATCATCTTGCTTTTTGATCTAATGTAAAGGGACTAATTTGTCAATTTTCAGAGTAGAGGAAGGAAAATGCAATCAAACTCCTAATAAAAGGTTGTACTTTTACCTTTAATAGCTTTTGTGATAATGCTATAATAGCTTTTGTGATAATACTTCCATGCTTAGCTGTGATGGAGCTTTTTTAAGAGTTTAGTCAGCATTATAACAACTACTAAAATATGATTTTGTAAAGTGTGTTACTTGTGAAATTAAGGTCACTCTGATATATATTTTTTTTAAGTATTTGTAGAGAGCTTGCAAAAGGTTTGAGCAGTGTTGTTGGAATTGAATTTGAAGTATTGAATTTAAACCATTTTTCAATATCAATGGTTAACAAAGCCTAAGAATAAGTGCTTCAATACAATGTATTGGCTAATGTATTCTTTGTACCATCATGGAAAAAACCCTCTCTCTAAATGCTTGAGACTAATAATGTTAGGATAGCCCAACACCAAATCTACAAATTCATTTAGACTCAAATCTGCATAGTTATATACTCATACTGCAGATGAAGAAGACTCCTTTCCAGTAACCTTATCTATCTCAAATACCAAAGGTGACTCTAGTTTTGGACCAACTTGGCTACTATCATTCGACGACCTTCTGATACCACTGCCCTTATTCTTCTTTTTTGCCTTCCAAACCCATCCAATCAGCCATTCCCGAATATGTTCCTCAAATATCACCTTCTAGTATGAACTTCCCATCTGCATATTAACCAAAGTATGTCAAATTAAAGTACAAGGACTAAAACAATTTGAGCACAGTAGAGGGAATAAAACCATATTAGTAATTAATGTGTTACCTATGTGCCAAATGCATATAGTGGCAAGGTACTATAACTGAGGCGAACTGAACAAAAACCCTGACAATAAACATAAAAGATCACATAAATACTTGAAAAATATCATTTGGCAACACAAAAGAAACCAAGTTTCTTTGTTATCTTCATACCCAATAACTAGTGTTGGGGATGAGGAGGAGTAAAAGAAGAAAACAGAGAGCACAAAACAATGAAGCAAGATGCAAGAAATATTTTTACTTGCTCACAAATGTGTAGGAAGGGAGCTTATGGCTGATAACTCATTTTTCTCATTCATTCAACTAGAAAAAACAATACATTTATAGCCAAATACATCACCAAATACTACCTACTACCACTAATCATGCTTTGAAATAAGTAAAACTTAACTTGCACACAAGCTGATTATGTCAATCAGCACCTAAAACATCAAAACAATACCAACTTAGTTCATTTTCAACTAAGTAGCTTAACAAAGTAACTAAACAACCTTGCTGTTACAGCAAGCATACGTGCTTCAGCATGTTTACAAGCTGCATGCAGTTAACCAAAAATATAACAGCAGCATGGTTGGCCAATTTTCAACACTCCTCCTTGGACTTCATGCTGCAAATACCAATCATTCATCAAGTTTTTTAAACTTTTCAATTCTTAGATGCTTTGTTTCAAGCTGACTCTGCTCAAGCAATTCATTTGCAGCCTTGGTTTCATTCTCAACCAAATCTGACTTACACACTTGACTATCCTAGTCTTTTGTGCCAAAGGTTTGTTCATCAAATGGAGTCTTCTCTTGCATCACAGCCTTGGTTGACAACTTGCCTTCAAACACATCTTGCCTTGTTTCTTTGTTCATTATAGTCATGTTTCTTCTTGCAGATACTCCCTCCTGCTGTGGAGTGTCTTCATGCACATACTCCATCAACTCCTCCTTCAGCTTATCCCAAGTTTGTTTGGGAGTCTCACAGGGGTGAAATGTTGCTGTCTTTTTTACAAGTAGCCCTCAAAGATGACATGCTTTAACAGCTTCTTATCTTTCTTAACAAGCAGCAGAAGCAAAATTACCATTTGTTGGGGATGAGGAGGAGCAAAGGAAGAAAATAGAGAGCACAAAATAATGAAGCAAGATGCAAGAAATATTTTTACTTGATCACAAATGTACAGGAAGGGAGCTTTTGGCCGATAGCTCATTTTTCTCATTCATTCAACTAGAAGAAATAATACATTTATAGCCAAATACATCACCAAATACTACTTACTACCACTAATCATACTTTGAAACAAGTAAAACTTAACTTGCACACAAGCTGATTATGTCAATCAGCACCTAAAAACATCAAAACAATACCAACTTAGTTCATTTTCAACTAAGTAGCTTAACAAAGTAACTAAAAAACCTTGTTGTTATAGTAGGCATACGTGCTGCAGCATGTTTACAAGCTGCATGCAGTTAACCAAAAATATAACAGCACCTGTTATAAAAATGGAACAAGAAAGGTAGTTTACTTACTCAATATATGGGAAAAAATGGCATGTGATGATGTTAGGGACATTGTGTTTTACCCATATACTGGCGAAGAAGGCCATTCCGAATGAATTTTGGAAGGGGATGATGTGAATGAGGGGGAGGACGAGGCGTAGCCTGTCGTATCTATTGTTTAAATTATAATAAGTTATACATTGAGCTTGTAAGTTTACTTTATTTGTTTACTTTCAAGTAACTCTCAAACATAAGATGGGTCAGAGCAACGGAAGCTCGGTTAAACATATTTAATTTTGTGATTCTTCTAAATCAGTTTACTCTGCTTTGATTTTAATGGACTATTTTAGACTTTTGAGATAGATTTTGGCTTTGGACTTTATTTTTGGTTTTTAACTGTTTATCATTTTTAGATTATAATAACTCCATCTGTAAAACATTATATTTTCAATAATAAATTGCATTTTACAAAACTTTATTTAATTAAGAAATTTCATTGCAAAACTAAGTGATTTTACAAGCGGTTCTCGATAAAATTAATAAATTACTTAAAAGAAGTTTTCCTCAAATAAACTAGAGATTTATTCATTGTATGTGTTAGTTCTTCACAATTTAGCAATTAGCAAAGAAAATAAAAACCTTAAATTAGTGTCGTATCTCTACGTATACTGCAAAAAGATGATGAGTTTATTCCATGCCTTTTGTTTTAATTTTTGGACATTTGCATTATTTCTTGTCATGTCACTAATAATTCATGAAAACGTCATTGTTGACAAAAATGAAGAATGCATTGTTGATTACAGTTGAAAACTTGAGAGTAAAAAAGAGAAAGAAAAGCGTCCTAATATATTTAAGGGTAACTTGGAGTATATTGAGAATTTTAACAATAATGAAAATAAAAGTTTTAAGTTAAGTCTCAATGAATTTGCAGACATGACACATGACGAATTCATTGTAGTTCACAGTAGATACAAGATACAAGACAACCTCACTATGTTCCAATCAACATTATTAATGTATGAAAGCTTCTCAAATGTTCGGGCGAGCATCAATTGGAGAAAAAAAGGTATCGTCACTCCCATTAAGTCTCAGGATGAATCTGTTAATACCCCGTTCTCTTTTGCTTTTTAGATGGACTTTTGCCAAAAAAAGTCCGTTTCTCTTAAAAGCAATAAAGAACAGCCTCCATTCCAGAAAAATTTTCATCATCTGAAAAGTCCTTTTTGGCAAATGGAGAAGTTAAAAAATTGAACTTTTCTTCAGCCAAAAGTGCTTTTGGCTGATAATTTCCATTTTTAACCTGTCTTCTCCCCCAAACGTTATTTCCTCTGGTTCTTTGCAGGTATCAAGTTCTTTTCCTTTGGTTCTTTGTTCCTCTTCTGCCGGTGAGCTTTTTTTCTTCTTCTTCATCTTCTTCTTCTCTTTAATTAGCAGGGCAGCTTAAAACGCTGAAGCTTATTCTTTTTTTCCATTCATTTGCTCACTCGCTCACTCGCTCATTCATTCATTTTGTTTTTCTATTGCAGGTGATTAGTGATTTACATCGCAAACCTGTTGCTCGCTTGTTCGAAGTTTGACAAGTTTAAGGGAAGAAATAAGAAAGTTGCTCCATACTTCTCGAAAAACTTCGTTATGGTAATCTTGCTGGTGTTTTTTTTGGATGGATATAAATTGTTTTTGTATATCTATGTATTGTCTCTTTTATCTTGTTGGTTTCGTGTGAAATCTGGTTTATGGTTTGATTGAAATTGGAGATGACTTTTGATTTTTTATTTGAATTAATGAAGCAATGATTAATCCATCGAGGAAGAGAAAACATGGGTTTCTTATGAAAAATAAAGTCAAAATAAATCTTGGAGGACTTTTGAACATGTTTTGCCCGATTTATGTGTGGTTTGCATGGTGTTTGAAGAAATTTCTAAGTTCTAATTGTTTGGTGTTAGTGGTTTCGCTATCTAATTTCCTAAGTGTTTTTGGAGTTCCATTTTCTTTTTGTAATGTTTTTTGTTTACTTTCAATTTTGCATTCCACATGTTTGATAAATTAACAAAAGAAAAAGATCATTTCCTATACCACTAAAGTTTTTAAAACTTATTTTTCAACTCCATTTTTCTATTACAGAAATGGGCTTTCTGTCAAAAAGAAAATTACCCATTTCTTTGTTTCTCTGGAAGTTAGCAAGTAACTTAACTTTGATAGTTTATGTGATGAAAAATCTCGTTAGAGTATTTAGGATTATGCTAAAGGTCTTATGTTTTTCAAAAGTATATATATAAACTGGGTCTTTCAAAAGTATATATATTTTCATCATTGGGTATTGCTTCATTCATGAAGTTCTTAGTGAGGATGAGAGTAGTAAGGTTCTTGACTTCCTTCAAAATCCTTATTGCCCCGGTAATATTGGTTAGTTTATTAGTAGAAATTGAAAGGAATGATAAAGATCGCAGAGCAAGTATGGTCGATGATATCTATCTCTCTAGCTGGTTACTAGCCAATCTTACAGCAGTTAATGACTTGCAAGAATAAAGACTTAAAGGCAAGGTACTTGTAAAATTATTGTTGCCAAGATATAGAGTGTTAAGGCGTTGCAGGGTGGAGAAATTGAAGGCTGAGAGGTCTCTTTCTAGATGGTTAACCCTCAAGTTCAAAGTGACAAGATTGGTGCAGCTCATGAGAGATGGTGGCAGATAACCAGTAAAGTTGTTGATGTGAAGTAGCAATTGTTCCAACTTGGAAAGCTGGCCTATGTCTTTCGGGATGGGGCCTTCAAATTCATTGGAAAAAAGCTCAAGGATGGTGAGCTTGTCGAGTTGGACAATGGTTGTTAAAGAAGGCATAAGAAGGGACAGGTCAAATATTCTGCAACTCATATAGTTTTGTCTCTATTTTTTAGGATTTTCATGTTAAATAACCAGAAAGCATATGTTTTTTTAACTATTATTGTTATTATTCAATATGGATATGAACAAGATGCAAGCTTGTATTGGTACACAAGTAAATGCTATGGATATTCATCTTTAGAAATGAAGATGAATATTCATGCTTTAGAAATGAAGGCTGATTCATAATCTTGAGAAAACTGGAGAACTTCTGAACCATAGGACATAAATGCTATGGATATTCATCTCTTTTTTAGGCTCACATTTGAGTGAGAACATGGTTAATGGCCTATATCAACTGAGCATGCTTCGTCCCATGCAACCCTTAAAACATTAGATTGTTTAGTTCATGGAATATTTGGATCTAGAAGTATTAAACTTATCACAGATTTATCTAGTACGTGTCTTGAATTTTAATTGCCTGTGTACAAGCCCAAATTGCCCGGGCCCAAACAAAAACAAAGCAGGCAATTTCAGCAGGCCTAAACTCGTCTAAGGCCCAACAAATAAGTGGCCCAATAACCCCTAAACCTAGCAGCTAACAGCCCAACACATCAAAATTACACAGAAAACCCCTAAGCAGTAAGGAGAGCCGCATCTGCCTCAGCGCCGCAACAGCACCCACGCCGCGCCCAACGCCCAATCGCAGCACGTTTCGGCCTCCACGTACGGGCGCACTCCACGGCCACCGAACCTGCGGAAAAAGGGGACGTACAACGCAGCAGTAACAGAATAATAGTAAAAAACGCAACGAATATTGAGAGGAGATATTTTTTGCTTATTTCATTGTCTTTTTGTGGTTATAAAAGGCCGAGATAAATCTGTAAAAGGGGATTTTATTTTTTTAGTGTAAAAGAGATACGAATAGAAAAGAGAAAACAAAGGTGAATCGGGGGTTCTTCTCTGCTATCTGTTTTATTTCATTTTTTTGCTTTTATACAAATATAAATCAAAAGAGAAAAAAGGGTTTTTTTTTTTACCTTTGAAGCTTCCCCGTTGAAACCTACACTCGCACCGCTCCAAATCGGGAGGCTGGCGAAAGGCTAAGACTGAAGCGCCTTCGAACGCCGGAGGTTGGTTCGTTTGAGAACGGCGACAGTGGGGGCTGGGATTAAAAACCCTAGCAGAAAACATTTTTTCCTCTGATGCAAACCTTCATTTCTTTAAAAGAAAATTTTTAAATAAGGTTGGCAAACGGCGCCGTTTAGGTAGCCATAACCCGCGTGTTCTGGCCTTAAAGGGTAAATTGCGCAGCTAGCCCTCCCCCTTTTGCGACGCGTTTTAATCAAGTTTTTTTTCCCTTGAAATTTGGCCCAAACATTTTGCCCGTGTGACGATTTAGTCCAATTCTGCGTAGCGTTTAGGAAGGGCGGGACTAATTCCCCTTTTGGCCCTTCAGATTATGCGCATTTTGCAAATACGTCCTTTATCCTTTGCCTTTGTTTTTCTAATCAAGTTTACTATTTACTATTATTATTATTATTATTATTATTATTATTATTATTATTATTATTATTATACCTATACATACGCGTGCATATGTACTTTATAATAGGTACTTTATATATTAAATGTTTTTTAAATGTGCATATATATTTTATATATTTCGTTATTATTTTATTCTCATGGTTTTATATACATATATATATACATTTATATTTTATAATGTTTATTTCTAGGTTTTATAATTCATGCATATATATACATTTTTAAATTTTTTTTTGATGTTCTATATATATTCCATTATTTTATACATATTGTACATATATAAGCATTTTAACATACATATATGCATTTTCATGATTTACCAATACATACACTTATACATTTTCTTATTTTTTTAATTATATACACAAATACATATTTTTATATTTTATTTTACTTTCAGAATTTTCATATGTACATATACATGTATATTTGTAAAATAAACATACATATTTTTAGGAGTTATTATAAGTTTTTCTGCATATTTCATTTTTATATATATATACCTATATGTATGTGTTTTAATATGGGACACACATTTACAAATCTACTTGTATATTGTACTGTATATATATATTTGTAAATATTTATTCAAATATGTTTTAAATTAAAGTTTTTGTTTCGTATTATACATTAACTTTTAACATACCTTTTGGGAAATATGTTTTTGTTTTGTCAAAGCACTTAAATCATCATATTTTATAAATTCCAAAATATTTGGCATTCATGATTCTCGTGAAAGATCGTGTCCTAACTTACTGGATCGCGATTATTTTTTCGATGAATTTAGAAAGCCAAGTATTTGTTTTGCAACAAATTCACAAATTTCAAATAAAAACTTATTCTCGGGAATTCAAAAATGTTGGGTCCTAACTTACTGGTCATGACATTTTTTTCCTCGAGATAAGAATTTTCAAAAGCAAAAGGCAATATTCGGGTATTTTGGAGATTTAAAAACATTGTGCCCTAACTCACTGGTGTGGTGTTTTATTTCTTTGAAATATGAATGTCTTATTATTTTAATCCATTCATGAA
Source organism: Gossypium raimondii (assembly GCF_025698545.1). NCBI lineage: Eukaryota > Viridiplantae > Streptophyta > Magnoliopsida > Malvales > Malvaceae > Gossypium > Gossypium raimondii. The sequence goes on along the minus strand of NC_068569.1, from coordinate 48,575,011 downwards.
ATAAAAAGTTTCCTTTTAAAATCTTTTCAAATTTTCGACACCAAGGCATTAAAAAATCAATTTGGTACCAATTTTGGGCGTTACGAGGGTGCTAATCCTTCCTCGTATGCGAATCGACTCCGAGCCTATTTTCTCAAACTTGACCAAAGTTATTTTTAAGGTGGGCCGATCACACCTTAATAAAGGATCGGTGGCGACTCCAGTTTTTATTTTTAAGTCGACACTAAAAATTTTTGTTTTCAAAAAACGGTTTCGACAGCTTGGCGACTCTGCTGGGGACATTAGAGAGTCGAGCCATAAATTGATCATATTTGTCTTTGTGTCAATAATCAAAAGTTTTTAAAAAAATTCATGAGTTCCCTTCGCACTCATTGATGTTTTATCATGGTATTTTGGCAACTTTGCATTTGCATTTTGCATTTCACCCTTTAAGTGGGAGCGAGAAACTAGTCCTTCGTGAGGTTTTCATCTCCGTGCAGGGTAGTGGACCGCTTCCGGGATACATCCGTACCTATGTCTTCGTGAGATTTTCATCTCCGTGCAGCCATAGGGAAATGTATTCCCCTGAACTAAACTCGATTCAATGAGCCTATAATGGGTGAAGATCGAGGAATCTGCTGGTTCGGGTACCTTTACCTTAGAAGCCAAACCACACATAGTGAACCTTAGGAACTTACCCTAGGTAGAATTACTCTAAACCTTAGTAGATACCTGACTAGGAGTTTTTATTATTTCTTGATTGTATTGGATTTAATGTTTATACCCGATACTAACCCGTTTTGTTTTGTTTTGGTTATGATTGCATTGCATTTGCATTGTAGAAAAGAGATGTTGATTCAAGTTTGATTACTAGTTTAGAAAGCCTATCATAAGAAAACGGGTTTCTTGATAAAATGGAAAATAGTACGGCAGCCTGAATATATTCCAAGAAATACAAGAAGGGCGATGGAAGAATTCGTGACTTTACTTTGGGGCCCGAGGATTCAAGATGATTTGTCTAACAGCTTTCAACATTCCAAATTTCTTAAAGAAGCTAATGAGCATTACGAGGATAGGCAGACAACGGATTGCGACCAGAATCAAGTAGAAGGACCTAGCAGTGACATCCATTGGAAGTTCGCGAGGTTTAGCTTAACATCCGGATGAGAAAGGAGAAGATGTCTTTGCTTCGAGTATGAGGGCAAAGCCATATATATATCCACTTTATGTAAAGAAATTTGTCCTCTAGTAAGGTTTTCTAAATGGAATTGAATCAGAATCAACGTCTCTTTATGCATTCATTTCATGCATTCGCATTTCATTACATCATATGCATCAAAGATTATTCAAAGATCCTAATTAACTAAAATCATTGCTCAGTTAACCTGGAATCCAACCAACCAACCCAACATCGATACGGCACTCGAGCAAAGACAAAAGATATGGATCAGAGATTAGAAAAGCTCGAACAGTACCAGAAGGAGATGCAAGACCGGCTTCAGCTACAAATGCAGGAGCGGTTAGACAAGATGAAACAAGAGATGTCTGAGAAGATGCGAGAATCCCAAGAAGATATAGTGGCAAAGTTAACCCAACTAATAATTAAGGGAAGTGATAAACGAAAGGGTCCCATGGCAAATGTCGATGAGGGAAATAATGATGAAATTCTTTACACTCCAGGTTTCACC